>NC_046284.1:35213468-35458323 GCF_004115265.2 Rhinolophus ferrumequinum | reverse complement strand
TTATGTTTTGATTGCCACAATTTGTCCCTGTTGATGGTGGACAAATAGCCTCCTTTAGTATTTCTTGTAGTGCAGGTCGTGTGTTAGAAAATTCCCGCAACTTCTGTATGTATGGAAAGGTCTTTATTCCTCCTTCATATCTAAAGGATATCTTTGCTGGATATATTTTTCTTGGCTCATAATTTCTCTCTTTCAATAGTTTGAGTATTTGGTTCCACTCCCTCCTGGCTTGTAGAGTTTCTGCTGAAAAATCTGATGATAATCTAATGGGCTTTCCTTTGTAGGTTACCTTCTTCTTTTCCCTGGCTGCCTTGAGGATTCTTTCTTTGTCGTTGATTTTAGACAGCTTCAATTCAATGTGCCTTGGAGAAGGCCTGTTGGCGTTGAGGTAATTAGGTATTCTATTTGCTTCTCAGATTCGAGGATCCAGTTCTGTCCACAAGTTTGGGAAGTTCTCATCAACAGTTTGTTTGAATATATTCTCTGTTCCCTTCTCTTTTTCTTCTCCTTCTGGTATGCCCCTTATTCTTATATTGCTCTTTCCAATGGAATGAGAAAGGTCTTGTAGAGTTGTTTCATTTCTTTTAAGTCTCTAGTCTCCTCATTCTTCTATCTATGTAATTTCCACGTTTTTATCTTCGATGTCACTGATTCCTTCCTCCATTTTGTTAACACTACTACCTAAGCTGGTTATTTCATTCTTAATTTCTTCTACTGAGTTCTTTATCTCCAGAAATTCTATTTGGTTCTTTTTTGAAATTTCAATCTCCTTCATAAAATACTCATGTTGTTCTTTGATTGTGTTTCTGAGTTCATTAAACTGCCTTTCTGTGTTTTCTTTCATCTTGTTTTTTTCAGAAGTGCAATCTTGAATTCTCTGTCATTTAAGTCACATGTTTCTATATCTTTTGTTGCCTTTTCTGGAGACTTTTCACTTTCTTTGTGAGCTGTCTTGTTGCTTTGGTCATTCTTGGCATTTGGTGATTTATTGTTTCTCTTCCTAGACATCTACTGGAGTGGCTTCTACAACAAGTTGATAGGAAGAGGTGGGTTTTTTTTTTTGTTTGTTTTCCAGTACTTGTTGATAGAATGTTGTTTTTTTTTTCTCTACCTGTAGCCTTTTTTTTTTTCTGTGTCACACGGTAGTGCTACGTTTTCTCTGCACTATTCCAAATTCTCACACAATTGGCGGATTCCCTGGGAGACGGGTGTCTCCTCTATTAATAGTTTGCCTGGGTCACAGGGCGCACTGTCTGTGTGGGTATGCGGGCAGCTTTTGTAGTTCCAAAGCTCTTCCTGCACCAGATTCAGAGCCCGTACGTTTCAGCAGTTCTGTTTGCTCCTACAGAGATCTGCCCATATAGGTGGGTCCAGGGGTGGGGTGAGTTGTTAGATGTGGCCCAGAGCAATCGCGGCAACCCCCACCACGGCCGGCCCCACTTCCACAGCTCCCTCCCCTTTGTCGGAACTAGTTGAGCTGTGAATCTGTGTCTGCTGTCCACAGTTCTCAGAACAGCAATTATTCTTTTCTTTTTATCTGACACTGCTACTCTTCTGCCTCTAGCACCGGGTAAGTGGTGGCGGGTGAGATCTGGAAGGGTAGGGAGGGGGCGGCTAGTCTCAGTGCCTAAGGCTTCTGTTCTCTGCTTGGCAGTGAGGGCTTAAAACACCGTTTTCAGCTTTCTTCCCTCAGTCTTTTCTCCGAGGTCTCTGCTGTAAGCGTTCGGTTCAGCTGTGTGATATGCTGCCCCCTCAGCCCTGTGGGCCATAATCAGAGCCCAGCAGTCCGAGTTCTTCCCTCTCCCACACCTGCAGTAGTTCCGGAATGCAGCGATCTCGGAGCACCGAGCTAGGTCAGTGCGTTGCGCCCTCACGTCCTCCTCTCCGCACTTCTCCCTTCCCTCCTCCCCTGCTCACACTATTCGCACACCTTTAGGTGAATTCAGTAGTGGGCCTCTTCGTCTTGCCTGTCTGCTTTGCAGGAAGTACTTTGTGGAGTTATTGTTGTTCGATTAGTTGAAAATTCCAGGGGAGCTTTACAGAGGCTCATCTCACGCCGCCATTTTGATGACGGCCAAACATACTAAAGCAGTTTTAAGAGGGAAATTTATATCATTATAGGCCTATCTCAAGAAACAAGAAAAATCCCAAATAAGTAACCTCATGTTATACCTTAAAGAACTAGAAAAAGAAGAACAAATGAAACCCAAGTTCAGCAGAAGATAGGGAATAATAAAAATCAGAGCAGAACTAAATGAAATAGACAACAAAAAGACGATAGAAAAAATTAAGGTGACAATGAGCTGGTTCTTTGAAAAGAGTAACAAAATTGACAAACCCTTGGCTAGACTCACTAAGATAAAAAGAGAGAAGACACTAATTAACAAAATCAGAAATGAAAAAGGGGAAGTTATCACAAAATACAAAGGATCATCCAAGAATACTATGAAGGAGTATATGCCACCAAATTCAATAACCTAGAAGAAATGGACAAGTTCTTAGAAGCATATAGTCTTCCTAGGCTGAACTATGAAGAATTGGAATATCTGAACAGACTGATATCCAGTAACGAAATTGAATCCGTCATCCAAAACCTTCCCAAAAGCAAAAGTCCTGGATCAAATGGGTTCACTATTGAATTCTACCAAACCTTCACCAAGTATCCAAGTCCATCTCTTCTATTCTGCCAATCTTAACATTTTGGTTACTCATGTTTGGAAAATGGTTGCAGCATTTTGTGATCCAGGCATCACATTTTGTGTATGTATGTATGTGTGTGTGTATGCATGAAAAAGTAAACGTATCCCAGAACATCTAATTTTATATTTCTCTGGGAATAGAAATGGCATTACCATGAGTGGCTTAGACAAATCACAGTGTATCCCCTGAGACTGGAGATAGCAGATCCCTATAGCTGAACAAAATTGGGGTATGGATAGCAAGGAATAAAGAGAGAATGTTTGATGAGTAAGGAAAACAATAGGGTAACTAGTAGTACAAATGATTGCATGTTGTGTTAAGTACTCAGATGTTTTGTGTATCCATTGGTTCTATTTTTAAAGAAAGGACTGGGGCCAGCATAGTATTTATACTTGTGTGGGTATGCATGAAAAACTTTTAAGTCACAAGTTATTAAGCAGAGTATCTAAGCCAAAGAAAGAAATAGTTAGACAATTTTAAGTATTTTAAGAGGAATCCTCCATTTTAATGAATGCAAATGCTGGTATTTAGAATTGATGAAAGATGAAATGGAATGGTTTCTATGACTTAACCTTAGATGTCTGTCAATTCCAGTGGCCATTTTTTTGATTGTTGTTTCTTGACAGATTGATTAACTATTGATAAATTTGAAATTAACCTATTTTTGGTATACATGAAATCAGTGTGATTTTAAAATGTTTAAATGACATCAGTAGATTTGGCACTTGGTCAAGAGCATGGTTTGGGTTCAAGCAATTGGAAATATAAACATAGAAAAAAGGAAAAAAATGCTCTATCACTGTTTATTATTTTATTTTTCTTTCTTGTTCTCACCAGTATTAAATTTTTTTTTTTTGAAGAACAAACTACCTATGTAGCAGTAGTGTAGCCACTAAATACTAATCTGTAATGTTAAGCATATAGGCTTGGAGAGGAGGGAATTTCCCCTTTTTTGCAGAAAGCTATCACAAGCTCCATTCAGGATAGCCTTACAGAGAAAGAGCAAAAAAAAAAAAAAAAAAAAAGAAAAAAAATCATGCATGTTTGACCTCTATAAATTCCTATATTCCTCAAAATACCTTTCTCACAATTCCTCTATGGCATTACTGTTCTCTCTTCCTTCTCTTAATTTTATCTGCAACTACAGAATTTTTTATTCAGAAATATATTATATTTTGTTCCCTCAGAAGTTAAAGAAAAAAATTTAAAAATAAGAAGAGTAGGAATGAGTCAGAAATAGATGAAGATTGAAAGTACTACAGACAGAGGAAAAAAGAAGATAATTCTAAAGTATAAAGTAAGAGAAGTAGTAGAGGTGATGTAGCTGAATCCAAATTTTTGTAGTTTACAGACGAGGAGGATGATACTTAGAGGGAGCAGATTACTTAGGAAGGCTCTCACATCTAACTTACAAAAGATATGGTACAAGAAAGTAGGTCTGTTTGACTCTCAGGCATTTACTTCACTGATTAACCAAGGACTTTCTGAGTATCCAATACATATTGCTACTGCAGTACCATCTGAGCTGTTATAGAGTGACCCACTCTGTGTGAAAGAACAACAACTGCAGGAATCTAGCACAGCAAGAAAAAAAGCACTGCAGTAACCTAGCCCAGAAGGAGTCTTTTCTCCAGCAAAGTTATTTGGCAGGCTGCAGAATTAGCTAGTGGGAATGAGTCATCAGTTAATATTAGTGAATAAAATAGTTGCCACAGATAGATTTTCTTTTCTCTTTTCCTTTTAGTAGATTCACTCATTATGTTTTCATGCCCATAGTGGGGCAGTGACAGGAATATCTGCCTTATAAATGTCTTTTTCACACTTGAAATGTGAAGATTATCAGAAATAAATTTGTTATTCCCAGAGAAGATTTAGAAAAATTAGAAAGCAAATATTTCAAATGAAAGTCTGAATGACACGGATATTGTATACTTTCCTTGTATTCTTAAACATTGTTATGACTATTAAAATATAAGTAACACTAATGTATTTTAAATTATCAGGTACAAGAGAAAAAATTCTTACACACATTTTAAAGCAACAATATATAAATGTTTCTGATTTTAATTTTTTCTATAAGATGATTTGTCACTGATCTTTTAAAAATTTTGTTTACTTAAAATTATTAACAAAACTTTACTTCATTAGTAGTTATTAGTTCTAAATTGTGGTTTTATTTTACACATCGTCTAGAATCATTTGCCAAGTTAAAGAAACTGGACATATTATAGATGAGCAGGCATTTTTCTTAGGGTTTTAATAGCCATTGAAACATCTGCCCTGAAGTTTCTATGGGGATAATGCTTATTTGTAGATCCAAATCCAAAATTTTCACATCAGTTCTCACATCCTAGAAAAACCAGACCTCATATTATGCAGAGTGAGAATTACTTTTTTCAGACCTACTATCAGCTATCTGAAAATTCCCAAGGTAGTTTTAGTGGGTTATATTGTAAGAACTGATCTCCCATAACTTACTTAAGCAAGATTTCTGTGAAGTCATGCTGTTTAGAAAAAAAGAAGAAAAACAATATAAATAACTAAATGCAAGGCAAAGATTTTGATAAACATAATTGAATTTTTTAAGTATAAATTTTTAGACCTAGTTTAGATGTGAAACATATTGGCAAGATCTCTACCTCACATGTAATTTATAAAACAGCAAATATATTGAAGCTCATTTTATATAAAATATTGAGTCTACACTTGAATAACAAGTAATTTCAGGACAAAGAAGTAAGTATAGGTCACTGTGGGTTGAAAATTGTTGATGCATGTCTCTCAAGAAACGGCACTGACTGAAAAGTCACATAGCCCATTTTGTTAATATCCGTAACCTTTAGATTTATGTTATTGTTAAAGGCTATGAAGTACCACATCATATCTTTTAGAACAGCTGTGTATAAAAAAAGGAATCTTGGCTGAATGAACCATGACTCAGGCTTAACAGTGTAAGCAAGACCTTGATTTCATATATTAACTTACAAATGTAGACACCCATGCACTGTCAAATTGCCTTAAACGACTGGATGGATTCTGCCCAAATTTACAGAATAATTCACTGTAACTCAAATGCTAATTTACTTCAGTTTTGGTCACAGAAAAATAAACAAAGCGGTGAATACATTAGAAGGATTACCTTGGGCTGTGAAATTTGTGGAGTTGGTTATAAAAACCAGGTGAACTGGTTTTCATTTGGTTGCAGGTTTCTGTATTTTGCTTAGCTTGAGCCTCAGGTTAATTGTTAATCCCTTTACTTTAGCTCTCTTCTGTAATGTGATGGACATTTATTCATTTTGAATGGGTATAAATGATATTCCAAAGTTGCACTAACTTCTGATAATTTGTAGATAGAGGAAGCTATTTGCAAAGATGCAGGTGTTTGCAGATAGGTTATGAAGAATAACTTTTCAATACATAGTGAAAAGCATAGATACAAATTAAATGATAAACTTTTATATAGGAGAAAACATTTACAAACAACAAATGGAAGAATCAGCACTTTTTGATGGGTTCCCTTTCTTTTGCTCTGTGGAGAGAATATTTCAGTCAGATATCACCAGCATTAAAATCATTACCTAGTATATGGGCAGATGGCAGGCAGATAATTGTTTATAGGGACAGATGGCTGTTCCTTGTACCCTCTTTCTAGTTTCTGTGTTTTTAAAGCTCAGCAGTTGCAATGTGAAGCATTCGTAGGACTATAAAATACCAACCACTTTAAAGAACTCTGAATCAGTATTTTGACTGATGTGTTTAAAACAAACAGTCACAGTTTGAAACTCAATATGCAGAGAGATGCTAGGTATATGTCTCTGCAGGTTATAATTTATATGAATAGGAGGCTAATTTGGGCAAGGTCTACAAACAGACACACAAACTGGCATCAATAAAATAAAGAATTGAACCCAATCAAGTATTTCTACCTTAAACCAAACTAAGGCAAAATTTTTGTAAGCAGTCAATAATCAAAGATCAGCATGTGTTGAGCAATTGACTAGTGTTTTTGAGAGTTAAAAATAAATGCCAGGCCTTGTCCTGACCTTAGTTAACTGGCAATCTAAATGGGGATTGAAATGATACCCAGAGAGAGATCATTTAACTACAAGGCAGAGAATCTAACTGCAAACAAATGACCCAGACAATGGAGCTAGAGAAGAACAAATAGAATGATCATTGTGTACATGAACACTTGTTAGGGATGGATAGGCATATGCTGGGCAAGGAAAGTATCAGTAATGGTTTTGTAGGTGGAGAGAATGGCATAAGCCAAGACATAGGCAGAGAGGCACAGACCTAGCCTGGGAGTCCTGTATTCTTGTTTATTGCACAGTATTTTTATTTCTTTCTCCTAGGTAAGTCTCCTTTTATAATGTGGTCAGGGTATACAATATGACTCTTCAATTAATGTAAAAGAATAATTTAAAAGAATTGTAGTTTAGTCTGAATATGTGTAAACTTAAATTCTGCACTACAGATTTCAGACATTGTCCTTTAAATAACTGGGAGTGCAATGGAGGTTGTCTAGAAAATATCATGGGTGCAAATATTATTTTCAGAAGGTTTTGTGAAGTTTATTAGAAAGGGAGAACCTGGATAGAGTCTGTTTAGGAGGTTATTGTCATACTTAAGACTAAGAATGATAAATCTCTAAAATAGAATGGATGGCCACGGGATGAAAATTAATCTGGGGAACGTAATTTGGTGGTTACCAGAGCGTAAGGGGGTTGGGGGGTGGGGGATGAGGGTGAGGGGGATCAAATGTACGGTGATGGAAGGGGAGCTGACTCTGGGTGGTGAACACACAGTGTGATTTATGGATGATGTGATTCAGAATTGCACAACTGAAATCTATGTAATTCTACTAACAATTGTCACCCCAATAAATTAAAAAAAATAAATAAAAAAAAAATAGAATGGAAACCATGGGAAAGAGAAGAAAGATGATAGCCCCTGTGAAGGAAAAGTCAACATAATGCAATGACAGGCTACACATGAATAGCCAAAATGAAGGGCAAAAGTCAGATGAAATGTTTACAACTTGAGTGATTAGGAAAACGATTTTCCTTTACAATAATAGAAATCAGGACGACTGAGAGGAGAGGGAGGAGTCACACATTTGGATTTATACTTAGTATGCTATTGAGACATCAGGGTGATGTGCAAAAGTCAGATGCAGATGATTTGTAGAAAATACAGGTATAGAGGAAAAGATTAAAGATTTAGTTACTAGGAGTAATAGTTGAAATGGTAAAAGTGGATGAGATCAGGACAGATTTTAACTCTTTTTATCTTTGTGCTTGTGTACGTGTACCAGCACGCACATGTGCCCACGTGTGTGAATTTTGTGGTATCGGCAGTTGCAGGTTTACATTTGTGTGTTTTTAGTAAATATGGAATTTTGTTTCTTTTTAAAATTTTATTATCATATTGGAAATAATGGTGTAAAATCTGTAGGAAAAGCATCCTCTTGACTGGATATTACATTCAGAAGAAGCTGCCCAAAACAAATACTCAACAACAAACCACATCAAATAAAAAGATACATGTGTATGCTTACATCAGCAGGGAAAAAATGTAATTTTGATTCAACTGAAAAATTTTTTTCCCCTGCATTTCATATGAAGCAAATGCAGTACTACTAATGTTATATCTAGGAGTTTATTTTCCCTAAATGATGCTTATCAGGGTCATAATAAGAACTTTACAGAGATTCTGCTTTGACTCTTATTTGTTTTCATCATAGTTTAATTCTATTTCAAATCCCCAGAATCCTTGCCGGATACCAAATTCAGGGTGTATAAACCTCCACTCCCCAAAAGAAGATCACAGACAGATTTGATGCACTTTAAGCTTTAGGGCTGAACACACTGGAGGAGAAATAGCCTTACAGCACTGAAGACTTCTTGATATGGCGTTTGATGGTGCTCTTTGTTCATTGGGCCTTAACCCCAATGATATGCAGTGCTTGAACTGGAGGAGGGAGGAAGAGATAGAACAATCTGTGTGTTGTTTTATTTAAAAATAATCATTATTTAGAGTTTGAAGAAGCACTAGACAACATGTAGTTCAATCTCTAAATTGTTTAGGCTCTAAGCAAGCAGAAACAGACTTTTAAAGTGATAGGGAATCATGGCTATACAAGTTAGCCCACTCTATTTTGAAAACTGAGCAGTATAAAGTTCTTGACTATATTGTGCTAAAATCAGGACTTCAACTACGAGTGATGGTTTGACTTTACAGAGAAACAAAAATATTAGATTGTTTTGTGCTGTTACAATTGTCTTTTTCAAGTGGGTTATCCCTTATCTGTGCCTTCTTATCAACCAGTACTTACTGCTATAACACACTTGCCTAGCGATCAGTTAATAGGGAAGTTGAGAGGTGTGTGGACAGTAGACTGTGAACTCTGAGTGCAGGGATTATAAATTACTCCTCATTGTATCCCTCATAGATATCTGCTAGCACAGTGCCTGGCAAATAACAAGTGCTCAGTAAATATTTAATGAAAGGAGGAAGGAAAGAAAAAAGGAGAGGAGGGAAAGAGGAAGAAATATACAGAAGGAGAGTGATACATATGAACTTTGCCAATTCTGATATTTTTTTTCTAATTTATTGGGGTGACAATTGTTAGTAAAATTACATAGATGTCAGGTGTACAATTCTGTAATACATCATCTATAAATTCCATTGTGTGTTCACCACCCAGAGTCAGTTCTCCTTCCATCACCATATATATATTTTTTTAATTTATTGGGGCAGCAAGACCCTTGTATATGCTGTATACAAGAGACTCACCTCAGAACAAAAGACACACACAGGCTGAAAGTGAAGGGTTGGAGTAAGATATTTCATGCAAATGGAAACGAGAAAAAAGCTGAAGTTGCAATACTTATTTCTGACAAAATAGACTTTAAAATGAAGAACATACTAAAAGATAAAGATGGGCACTATATAATAATAAAGGGATCGATCCGACAAGAGGACATAACCCTAGTAAACATCTATGCACCCAACATAGGAGCACCTAAATATATAAAACAGGTACTGACTGACATAAAGGCAGAGATCAACAAAAACACTATTATAGTCGGGGACTTCAACACACCTCTGACCACAAGGGACAGGTCTTCCAGACAGAAAATCAATATGGAAACAACAGCCTTAAATGATACATTGGACCACTTGGATTTAATCGATATTTTCAGAACATTTCACCCCAATGCTGCAAAATACACCTTTTTCTCAAGCGCACATGGAACATTTTCCAAGATAGATCATATGTTAGGGGTGAAAATTGTTATTAAAATTACATAGATTTCAGGAGTACAATTCTGTATCACATCATCTATAAATTACATTGTGTGTTCACCACCCAGAGTCAGTTCTCCTTCCATCACCATATATTTGATCCCCCTTACCCTCATCTCCCACCCCCCACCCCCCTTACCCTCTGGTAACCACTAAACTATTGTCTGTGTCTATGAGTTTGTGTTTCTAATTTGCTTGTCTTGTTCTTTTGTTGTTTTTGATTCATATACCACATATCAGTGAAATCATATTGTTCTCTGCTTTTTCTGTCTGACTTATTTCGCTTAGTATTACACTCTCAAGATCCATCCAAATTGTCACAAGTGTTCCTATATCATCTTTTCATTCCGCCGAATAGTATCCCATTGTGCATATATACCACAACTTCTTTATCCATTCACCTTTCGAAGGACATTTTGGTTGTTTCCATGTCTTGGCCACTGTAAACAAAGCTGCAATGAACATTGGAGGACACATGTCTTTTTTCTTTTTTTTTTTAAATTTATTTATTTATTTTTAATTTATCGGGGTGACAATTGTTAGTAAAATTACATAGATTTCAGGTGTACAATTCTGTATCAAATCATCTATAAATTACATTGTGTGTTCACCACCCAGAGTCAGTTCTCCTTCCATCACCATATATTTGATCCCCCTTACCCTCATCTCCCACCCCCTACCCCACTTACCCTCTGATAACCACTAAACTATTGTCTGTATCTATGAGGTTTCTTTTTTGTTTGTTTGTTTGTTTGTATGTTTTCTTAGACGTTTATCATTTATATCCCTCACACTGTGGACCCCCCGCCCCCCATCCACTATCTGTCTGACATCGCACTGAGCCATCCCATTTCCACTATCTCCACTCCCAATGCTGTACTCTGCCTCTTGTAAATGTATATATATATATATACATATATATATATATATACACATATATATATGTATATATATGTATATATATAATATTGTAGTTGGCATTAATTATTGTTCAGCTTCAGGTGTACAGTGCAGTGATCAGACATCTACTACTTCCTTGAGATGGTCTCGAAATGGGACACGTGTCTATCGGATACCCTACAAAATCTTTACAACATTATTGATTACCTTCCCCAGATTAATTTTCAAAACCCCATGGCCATCTTGTAGTTACTGACAGTTTTCTAATGCCCTCACCTTCCCCCTTACCCCCACCCCCGCCCATCTAGCAACCCTCAGTTTTTCCTCTTTGTCTCCAAAACTGTTTCTCATTAGTTCATTCACTTAGTCTTTTCTTTAGATTCCGCATATAAGTGAGATCATATGGTAGTTATCTTTCTCTGTCTGACTTATTTCACTTAACATAATGTTCTCTAGGTCCATCCATGTTGTTGCAAATGGTAAGATTTCTTTCTTCTTTATGGCTGTGAAGTACTCCATTGTATAAATGTACCACAGTTTCTTAATCCAGTCGTCTACCGATGGGCATTCCGGTCGTTTCCAAGTCTTGGCTATTGTGTATAATGCTGCAATAAACATAGGAGTGCATAAAGATTTTTGAATTGGAGTTTTGGATTTCTCCGGATAGATACCTAGGAGTGGAATTACTGGATCATAGGGTAGTTCCATTTTCAGATTTTTGAGATACCTCCATACTGTTTTCCATACTGGCTGCACCAATCTGCAATCCCACCAACAGTGCACAAGCGTTCCATTTTCTCCACATCCGCGCCAGCACTTGTTGTTTGTTCATTTATTGATGATAGCCATTTTGACTGGGATGAGGTGGTACCTCATTCTAGTTTTTATTTGCATTTCTCTGATGGTTAGTGAGGTTGAGCGTTGCTTCATATGTCTGTTTGCCATCTGTATGTCCTTTTTAGAAAAATGTCTCTTCAAGTCCTCTGCCCATTTTTTAATTGGGTCGTTTGTTTATTTGGAGTTGAGTTGAGTGAGTTTTTTATAGATTTGTGATATTAATCCCTTATCAGATACATCATTGGCAAATGTCTTTTCCCATTCAGTAGGATCCCTTTTTGTTTTATTGATGGTTTCCCCTGCTGTGAAAAAACTTTTTAGTTTGATATAATCCACATGTTTACTTTTCTCTTACTTCCCTCAGGCGAGGCGATATATCAGTAAAAATCTTACTCTGGGTAATGTCTGTGAAGTTTCTTCCTCTATTTTCTTCTAGGTATTTTATGGTTTCAGATCTTACATTTAAGTCTTTAAGCCATTTTGAATTTATTTTTGTATATGGTGTAAGGAGGTTGTCCAGCTTCATTTTTTTGCATGTGTCTGTCCAGGTTTCCCAGCACCATTTATTGAATAGACTGTCTTTACCCCATCATACATTCTTGCTTCCATTGTCATAGATTAAATGGCCATATAGGCATGGATTTATTTTTGGACTCTCTATTCTGTTCCATTGATCTATGTGTCTGTTTTTATGCCAGTACCATGCTGTTTTTTTCATTACTGTAGCCTTGTAGTATAATTTGAAGTCAGGTATTGTTATACCTCCCACTTTGTTCTTATTTCTAGAGATTGCTGAGGCTATACGGGGTCTTTTATGGTCCCATATAAATTTTAGGATTATATGTTCTATTTCTGTGAAAAACGTCATTGGTAGTTTGATAAGAATTGCGTTGAATATGTATATTGCCTTAGGCAGTATGGACATTTTAACTATATTAATTCTTCCTATCCATGAACATGATATGTGTTTCCATCTATTTATATCTTCTTTCATTCCTTTCTTCGGTGTCTCATAATTTTCTGAATACAGATCTTTTACTTCTTTGGTTAAATTTATCCCCAGGTATTTTATAGTCTTTGGAGCAATTGTAAATGGGATAGTTCTTTTTTAATTTCTCCTTCTGATGTTTTATTATTGGTATATAGAAATGCAACTGATTTCTGAATATTAATTTTGTATCCTGCTACTTTACTAAATTCATCTATCAGCTCTAATAGCTTCTTGGTGGAGTCTTTAGGGTTCTCTATATATAGTATCATATCATCTGCATATAATGATAATTTTACTTCCTCCTTACCAATTTGGATGCCTTTTATTTCTTTTTCTTGTCTGATTGCTGTGGCTAGAACTTCCAGCACTATGTTGAATAGAAGCGGAGACAGTGGGCAACCTTGTCTTGTTCCTGATCTTAGGGGAAATGGTTTTAGCTTTTCCCCATTGAGTATGATGTTAGCTGTGGGTTTGTCATATATGGCCTTTATTATGTTGAGATATGAACCCTCTATTCCCACTTTCTTAAGGGTTTTTATCATAAATGGCTGTTGGATTTTATCAAATGCGTTTTCTGCATCTATTGATATAATCATGTGATTTTTATTTTTCATTTTGTTAATGTGGTGTATCACATTAAATGATTTGAGGATGTTGAACCACCCTTGCATACCAGGGATGAATCCCAGTTGATCATGGTGTATGAAATTTTCAATGTATTGCTGAATTCTGTTCGCTAATATTTTGTTGAGGATTTTTGCATCTATGTTCATTAGAGATATCGGCCTGTAGTTTTCTTTTTTTGTGGTGTCTTTGTCTGATTTTGGGATCAGGGTGATAGTGGCTTCGTAAAAAGTGTTTGGGAGCCTTCCCTCCTTCTGGATTTTTTGGAAGAGCTTGTGGAGAATAGGTGATAAATCTTTTTTGAACGATTTTTAAAATTCACCTGTAAAGCCATCTGGTCCAGGGCTTTTGTTTGTTGGGAGATTGTTGATTACTGATTCAATTTCACTGGTGGTAATTAGTCTATTCAGGTTTTCTGTTTCTTCTTGAGTTAGCCTTGGAAGGTTGTACGCCTCTAGAAAATTGTCCATTTCTTCCAGATTGTCAAATTTAATGGCATATAGTTGCTCATTGTAATTTCTTAATTTTTTTTTTGTATTTCTGTGATGTCTCTTTTCACTTCTCCTCTTTCATTTCTGATTTTACTAATTTGGGTCCTCTCTCTTTTTTTTTTAATGAGTCTGGCTAAAGGTTTGTCGATTTTGTTTATCTTCTCTAAGAACCAACTCTTGGATTCATTGATATTTTGTATTGTTTTTCTGGTTTCTATTTTATTTATTTCTGCTCTGATCTTTATTATCTCCTTCCTTGTGCTCCCTTTGGGCTTATTTTGCTCTTCTTTTTCCAGATCCCTTAAGTGTGATGATAAACTGTTGATTAGTGATGTTTCTTGTTTCTTTAGGTAGGCCTGCAAAGCTATGAATTTCCCTCTTAGGACTGCTTTCGCGTCATCCCATAGATTTTGGGTCGTCGTGTTTTCATTTCCGTTTGTCTCAAGATATCTTTTGATTTTTTCCTTGATCTCCTGCTTGACCCATTCATTATTTAGTAGTAAGTTATTCAACCTCCATGAATTGGTGTGTCTTCCGGTTTTTTTCCTGCCGTTGATTTCTAATTTCATAGCATTGTGATCAGAGAAGACATGGTATGACTTCAATTTTCTTAAATTTTTCAAGACTTGTTTTGTGGCCTAACATATGGTCTATCTTGGAAAATGTTCCAAGTGTGCTTGAGAAGAACGTGTATTTTGCAGCATTGGGGTGAAATGTTCTGAAAATATTGATTAAAAACAAGTGGTCCAACGTATCATTTAAGGCTGTTGTTTCCATATTGATTTTCTGTGTGGACGACCTGTCTCTTGTTGTCAGAGGTGTGTTGAAGTTCCCTACTATGATAGTGTTACTGTTGATCTCTGTCTTTATGTCAGTCAGTACCTGTTTTATATATTTAGGTGCTCCTATGTTGGGTGCATAGATGTTTACTAGGGTTATGTCCTCTTGTCGGATCGATCCCTTCATTATTATATAGTGCCCATCTTTGTCTTTTAATATGTTCTTCATTTTAAAGTCTATTTTGTCATTTATAAGTATTGTAACTCCAGCTTTGTTCTCATTTCCATTTGCATGAAATGTCTTACTCCAATCCCTAACTTTCAGCTTGTGTGTGTCTTTTGTTCTGAGGTGAGTCTCTTGTATACAGCTTATACAGGGGTCTTTCTTTCTTATCCAGTCAGCCACCCTATGTGTTTTGATTGGAGCATTTAATCTGTTTACATTTAAAGTGATTATTGATAGGTTCATAGTTTTTGCCATTTTTAAATTTGTAGTTAGCTTGTTTTGATCTTTCTTCTATTTACAGAAGTCCTTTTAGTATTTCTTGCAATGCTGGCTTGGTGGTAATGAATTCCTTTAGCTTATTTTTTTCTGGGAAACTCTTTATCTCTCCATCAACTTTAAATGATAGCCTTGCTGGATAAAGCAATCTAGGTTGTAGGCCTTTGTTTTCCATCACTTTGAGTATCTCCTGCCACTCCCTCCTGGCCTTCAATGTTTCTGTAGAAAAATCATTTGATAGTCTTATGGGAGTTCCCTTGTATGTAACCCTCTGTCTTTCTCTTGCTGCTTTTCGGATTTTCTCTTTGTCTTTAAGCTTTGCCCTTTTAACTATAATGTGCCTTGGTGTATTCCTGTTTGGGTTTATCCTGGTTGGAACTCTCTGCACTTCCTGGGCTTGTATGTTGGTTTCCTTCATCAGGTTGGGGAAGTTTTCAGACATTATTACTTCAAATATGTTCTCAATCCCTTGCTTCCTCTCTTCACCTTCTGGTATTCCTATGATGTGCATGTTGTTGTGCTTGATGTTATCCCAGAGGTCTTTTAAGCCATCCTCATTGTTTTTTATCCATTATTCTTTCTGTTGTTCCGTTTGGGTCATCTCAGTTACCTTGTCTTCTAAGTCGCTGATTCAATCCTCCGCTTCATCTAACCTGCTGGTAATTCCTTCAAGTGAGATCTTAATTTCGGTAATTGTGTTCTTTAGTTCTAACTGGTTGCTCGTTTTGATTTCTACATCCTTCTTTATGTCTTGTCTAAGCTCCTTAAACATTCTTATCACCAGTGTTTTGAACTCTGCCTCTGAAAGTTTGGTTACCTCTGTTTCATTTGGTTCCAGTTGTGGAGGTTTCTTCTGTTCTTTTATTTGGGACGTGTATCTTTGTTTCCCTATTCTGGCTGACTCTCTGTGTTTGCTTTGATGTATTAGGTAGGTCCCCTAGAGTTCTTAGTTCTTGCTAGGTTATCTTATGTAGTATGTGTCCTTTATATTTGACTTGCACTACTTCGTTCTTCTCTTCTGTGTGTGCTCCAAAGGTGACTCTTGTGTTGTGTATATTGTCCTGTTCAAGAAGATCTTTAATTGCTTTTTGCTTGTGAGTAGGTGGGGTTAACTCCTAGGCTGACTCGTTGTAAGACTTAGCTCTGCCCACCGCAGGGCGTTCTGCTGCCTGAGGGCTGACCAATTAAATGTGGTTTGGCCTCTATGGGCTCTAGTGCCTGCAGAGAATTCCCTCTGGGTGTGTGACTTGTAGGTCAAACCCGGTTGTACTCTGGTTTGGCCTGGAGTTGGCCTCTGGATATGTTGTATCTTGTGCCTCTTCAGTTGGCACCTGGTAGGGCAATTTCAGAACAAAGCAAATCACCAAGCACAACAACAACAACAACAAAGAAAAAAATCAAATACATTCACATGTAAAAACACCCGATAACCCCCACTGGACACAGGTAAAGATATCAAAGATATAAAGACAAAACACAACAAAACAAAACAAAGCAAAACAAAAAGCAGTGCCAGTCTTGGCTTAAGCCCACCAAGTAATGTCCAGGTTGTCCTCTGCTGTACCAAAGAGCCCCCTGCTTATTGCGCAGCAGAGCCGGTCACCTGGTGCCCTGAGTGACTTTGGGACTGTAGATTTAAATGATTGGGCCTGAGGGGTCTGGATGATAGGTTTTACAAAGTCAGTGTAGTTTCTGCCCTTTCCTGCACATATGCACACTTAGAGTAGCACCACCAGCCCCGTGTCCAATACTCCTGAATCTTAGGGGCACTTCTTCAGTGTGTGTGTGTATGGGGGGGGGGGGGTGCAGGCGGGAGATTTCTGAGCTGCTGAAAGCCCAGAGCTGCGTCTGCTGCTTACTCCTGATCCCTGGTAGTGCCTCCGTAGTTGCACTTGCCCCTCCCTAGGCAGGACAGAAAAGGTGGGGGCTGGTGATGGAGGGGTCTTCTCTCTCCCAGCCCAGCTGCTCGTCACCCTCTTCCCGCAGGCCAGGAAAGGTGGTGGATGGGAGTGGAGGAGTCTCTTCTCTCCTAGCCCAGCCAAAATCACACTCTTCCCAGCCTCTTCCCTGGGTCAGGGCTGCCTGTCAGTCTTCAGAGAGCCTGAGCCCTACTACAGCTCCTCTGTAATCTGACACTACTCCTCAGTTCAGGGACTAGTTTAAGTCTCTGGAAAGGCGGGGGTAGAATTGGAAGCGCGGCGGGGAGGGGCCCAGGTATGGAGTCTGTTCTTTGTCCACCCTAGGGCCCATTAGCCGCCCTCCTGGCGGGAGAGATCAGCCATGGGATGCAGGGAAAGAACCCACCTCCTGGTCTCTGTGCTCTTCGTTCTGCCCTGGGATCCTGTGTGTGCCCGGAACTGCGGGTGCCACCGTGGTTTTCACTGCGGCCGCCGCAGCCGCTGGCCAGGACCCCACCTTGGGCCCGTGCGTTTTCATTCCACTCCCTTACTTCCTTCCCCTGCTTGCCCAGTTAGCACACCTTCAAGTAATTCTTCCACGAGTCTCTTAGTTGTTCTGTGTGATGAGCAAAGAGTTCTTTGATGGGTTATAGGTCCCATTTGTAATAAGATCCGGAGGAGAACTCAGAAAGTGCGCCTCGCTGCCACCATTCCTATGATGTCATCCCACACATGTCTTTATGTATAAATTTTTTCAGGTTTTTTTGGTAGATACCCAGGAAAGGGATTGCTGGGTCATATGGTAATTCTATTCATAATTTTTTGAGGAACCTCCACACAGCCTTCCATAACGGCTGCACCAGTCTACATTCCCACCAACAGTGTATGAGAGTTCCTTTTTCTCCACAGCCTCTGCAACACTTGTTACTATTTGTGTTGTTGATGATAGCCATTCTGACTGGGGTGAGGTGATATCTCATTGTGGTTTTTATTTGCATTTCTCTGATGATTAGTGATGTTCAGCATGTTTTCATATGTCTATTTGCCATTTGTATGTCCTCTTTGGAGAAATGTCTCTTCAGGTCGTCAGCCCATTTTTCAATTGGGCTGTTTTTTGTTGTTGTTGTTGTTGTTGAGTTGCATGAGTTCCTTGTATATTATGGGTATTAGCCCTTTATCGGAGGCACTGTTTGCAAAGAGTTTCTCCCATTCAGTTGGTTGCCTCTTTATTTTGTCGATGGTTTCTTTTGCTGTGTAGAAGCTTTTAAGTTTCATATAGTCCCATTTGTTTATTATAGCTTTTACTTCCATTGTCTTTGGAGTCAAATTCATAAAATGCTCTTTGAACCCAAGGTCCCTAAGTTTAGTACCTATGTTTTCTTCTGTGCAGTTTATTGTGTCAGGTCTTATGTTTAAGTCTTTGATCCATTTTGAATTAATTTTCGTATATGGTGACACATAGCAGTCCGGTTTCATTCTTTTGCATGGGGCTATCCAATTCTCCCAGCACCATTTTTTGAAGAGGCTGTCTTTCATTGTACGTTTTTAGCTTCTTTATCAAAAATTATCTGTCCATATTTATGTGGTTTTATTTTTCAGTTCTCAATTCTATTGCATTGGTCTATGTGTCTGTTTTTCTGCCAATACCATTCTGTTTTGATTATTGTAGCCCTGTAGTACAAGCTAACGTCAGGGAGTGTGATACCTCCAGCATTGTTCTGTTTTATTAAGATTGCTTTGGTTATTTGGGGTCTTTTGTGATTACAAACAAATCTGATGATTTTTTGTTCTATTTCTTTAAAAAATACCATTGGGATTTTGATGGGGATTGCATTAAATCTGTGTATTGCTTTGGGTAATATGGCCATTTTAACTATGTTGATTCTTCCAATCCATGAGCATGGAATGTCTTTCCACTTCTTTGTGTCTTCTTCAATTTCTTTCAAAAATGTCTTATAGATTTCTGCATATAGGTCTTTTACATCTTTGGTTATGACTGTCCCTAGGTATTTTATTCTTTTTATAGCAATTGCAAAAGAATTGATTTTGTATTTCTTTTTCTGAGATTTCATTGTTAGTATATTGACATGCTGTGAACTTTTGTACATTGATTTTGTAGCCAGCAAGTTTATTTGTTGATTATTTCTAATAGCTTTTTTGTGGAGTCTTTAGGGTTTTCTATATATAACATCATGTCATCTGCAGAGTGATAATTTAACTTCTTCATTCCCAATGTGGATGCCTTTTATTTCTTTCTTTTGCATGATTGCTCTGACAAGGACTTCCAACACTATGTTGAAAAGCAGAGGTGATAGGGGACAGCCCTGTCGTGTTCCTGAACGTAGAGCAAAGGGCTTCAGTTTTTCACCATTTATTATGAGATTAGCTGAGGGTTTGTCATATATGGCCTTTTTTATGTTAAGGTATTTTCCTTCTATACCTATTTTATTAAGTGTTTTCATCATAAATGGATGTTGTATCTTGTCAAATGCTTTTTCTGCATCAATTGATATAATCATAAAATTTTTGTTCTTTATTTTGTTTATGTGATGTATCACATTGATGGATTTGCGGATGTTGAACCACCATTGTGCCCCAAGGATGAACCCCACTTGATCGTGATGAATAGTCTTTTTAATGCATTGTTGTATTCAATTTGCTAGAATTTTGTTTAGGATTTTTGCATCTGTATTCATCAGAAACATTGGTCTGCAGTTTTCTTTTTTTGTGTTGTCCTTACTAGGTTTTGGTATCAGGGTAATGTTGGACTCATAAAATGAGTTAGGGAGTAGTGTCTCTTCTTCAATTTTTTGGAAGAGTTTGAGCAGGATTGGTATTAGATCCTCTTTGAAGTTTTGGTAGATTTCACTAGTGTAGCCATCTAGTGCAGGACTTTTGCTTTTGGGAAGGTTTTTGGATGACTGATTCAATTTCATTACAGGTGATCGGTCAGTTTAGATTTTCCAGTTCTTCATGGTTCAGCCTTGGAAGGCTATATGTTTCTAAGAACTTGTCCATTTCTTCTAGGTTATTGAATTTGGTGGCATATAGTCCTTCATAGTATTCTTGGATGATCCTTTGTATGTTTTGATAATTTCCCCTTTTTCATTTCTGATTTTGTTAATTTGTGTTTTCTCTCTTTTTATCTTAGTGAATCTAGCCAACGGTTTGTCAATGTCATTAATCTTTCCAAAGCACCAGCTGTTTGTCACATTAATTTTTTTCTATTGTCTTTTTGTTATCTATTTCATTCAGTTCTGCTCTGATATTTATTATTTTCTTTCTTCTGCTGACTTTGGGTTTTATTTGTTCTTCTTTTTCTAGTTCTTTAAGATGTAACGTGAGGTTGTTTATTTGGCATTTTTCTTGTTTCTTGAGATAGGCCTGTAATGATACAAGTTTCCCTCTTAAATCTGCTATTGCTGCATCCCAAAAATTTTGGTAGAATGTATTTTCATTGTCATTTGTTCCTATGTATCTTTTGATCTCTCTTCTAATTTATTCTTTGACCCAGTCATTCTTTAAAAGTACGTTGTTTAATCTCCATTCATCTGTGTTTTTCCCTGCTTTCTTTTTCAGTTGATATTCAATTTCAAAGCCTTGTTATCAGAGAATATGCTTGGTATGATTTCAATCTTCTTAAATTTCCTAAGGCTGATTTTATGTCCCAATATATTATCTATCCTTGAGAATGTTCCATGTACACTAGAAAAAAAATGTATAGTCTGATGTTTTAGGATGAACTGCACTATATATGTCAATTATGTCCATTTCATCTAATGTGTCATTTAGGGCTGCTATTACATTATTTGCTTTCTGTTTGGATGATCTATCCATAGCTGTCAATGATGTACTTAAGTCCCCTAGTATAATTGTATTTTGCTCAATTTCTCCCTTTAGTTCTGTTAGTAGTTGCTTGGTATATTTCGGTGCTCCCTGATTGGGGCATAAATATTGATGACTGTTATGTCTTCTTGTTATATTGTTCCCTTTACCATGATGAAATATCCATCTTTGTCTCTTGTTGTCTTTTTCACCCTGAAGTCTGTTTCATCTGATATCATCATGGCTACACCTGATTTTCTCTGGGGACCATTTGCTTGGAGTATCAATTTCCACCGTTTCACTTTGAGTCTATGCTTGTCTTTGTAGCTGAGATGTGTCTCTTGGTGACAGCATACAGTTGGGATTAGTTTTTTGATCCCATCTGCTACTCTGTGGCTTTTATTGATGAGTTCAGTCTATTTACATTTAGAGCGATTATCGATATTGAGGATTTCCTGTCATTCTATCTTTAGTTTTCTGGTAAGGCTGTGTCTCCATTGTTTCTTTGCCTTTTTGTTGCTGTCTATTATTTCTGTGTGGTGGTATTCTATGATGTTTCCCTCTGTTTCTTCTTTTATTACTGTAAACATTTCAGTTCTGGATATTTTTTGAGTGGTTACCCTTAAGTTTACGTAAAGGAAAGTTTCATATTTAGAGTATTCCATTTTCTTCAGCACTCTTACTTTCTCCATTCCCATTTTCCGATTCAATCCTTTACTCTTCCCCTTTTTATGTTTTTCGTTGCCACAAATTGTCCCCGTTGATGGTGGTGAAATAGCCTCCTTTAGTATTTTTTGTAGTGCAGGTTGTGTATTAGAAAATTCCCTCAGCTTCTGTATGTCTGGAAGGGTCTTTATTCCTCCTTCATATCTAAAGGATATCTTTGCTGGGTATATTATTCTTGGCTCATAATTTCTCTCTTTCAATATTTTGAATATTTGGTTCCACTCCTTCCTGGTTTGTAGAGATTCTGCTGAAAAATCTGATCATAATCTAATGGGCTTTCCTTTGTAGGTTACCGTCGTCTTTTCCCTGGCTGCCTTGAGGTTTCTTTCTTTGTCGTTGATTTTAGACAGCTTCAATACAATGTGCCTTGGAGAAGGCCTGTTGGGATTGAGGTAATTAGGTGTTCTATTTGCTTCTTGGATTCGAGGATCCAGTTCTGTCCACAAGTTTGGGAAGTTGTCATCAACAATTTGTTTGAATATATTCTCTCTTCCCTTCTCTCTTTCTTCTCCTTCTTGTATGTCCATTATTCTTATATTGCTCTTTCTGATGGAGTTGAAAGTTCTTGTAAAGTTCTTTCATTTCTTTTAAGTCTCAAGTCTCTTTCTTCTTCCATCTGTGTAGTTTTCAGTTTTCTATCTTCAATGTCACTGATTCTTGCCTCCATGGGATCATCTTTACGCCCTAAGCTGGTTATTTCATTCTTAATTTCTTCTATTGAGTTCTTAATCTCCAGAAATTCTATTTGGTTCTTTTTTAACTTTTCAATCTCTTTCGTAAAATGCTCGTGTTGTTCTTTGATTATGTTTCTGAGTTCATTAAACTGCCTTTCTGTGTTTTCTTGCTTCTCTTTGAGTTTTTTCAGAACTGCAATCTTGAATTCTATGTCATTTAAATCACATGTTTCCATATCTTTAAGTGCCTTTTCTGGAGACTTTTCACTTTCTCTCTGAGCTGTCTTGTTGCCTTGGTTATTCATGGCAATTACTGATTTATTATTTCTCTTCCTAGACATCTACAGGAGTGGCTTCTGCAACAGTTTGATAGGAAGAGGTCTTTCTTTTGTTTTCCAGTACTTTTTGGTAGAATGTTTTATCTTCTCTCCGACTGCAGCCTTTTTTTTCTCTTTCACACAGTAGTGCTATGTTTTCTGTGCACTATTCCAGCTTCTCACACAATGGGGGGATTCCCTGGGAGTCGGGCTTCTCCTCTGTTAATAGTTCGCCTGGGTCACATGGTGCAGTGTCTGAGTGGGTATGCGGATAGCTTTTGAAGTTCCAAAGCTCTTCCTGCAACAGATTCAGAGCCCGTATGTTTCAGCAGTTCTGTTTACTCCTGCAGGGATCCGCCCTGATAGGTGGCGCCAGGGGTGGGGTGCTTTGTGAGAGGTGGCCCAGAGCAATGGCAGCGACCACCATCATAGGCGGTCCTGCTTCCACAGCTCCCTCCCCTTTGCTGGAGCTAGTTGGGCTGCGTATCTCTGTCTGCACTCCACAGTTCTCAGAACAGCAAATATTCTGTTTTTTTGATCTGACACTGCTACTGTTCCTCTTCTAGCACTGGGCAAGCTAGTGGAAGTTGAGGTGGGGCAAGCTCTGGGAAGGTGGGAGTGGGTGGCTAGTCTCACTGCCTAAGGCTCTGTTTTCTGCTTAGCAGTGAGGGCTTAAACCACCGTTTTCAGCCTTCTTCCCTCAGTCTTTTCTCCGACGTCTCTGCCATGAGCGTTGTGTTCAGCCATGTTATATGCTGCCCCCTCAGCCCTATGGGTCATAAGCGGAGCCCTAGCAGTGCGAGTTGTTCCCTCTCCTGCTGTTGTGGTAGTTCCGAGATGCAGCGAGCTTGGAGCACTGAGCTAGGTCTTAGTCCTGCGCCCACGCGGCTCTGTCTCCACACGTTTCCCTTCCCTCTTCCTCCACTCACGTGATTCTCCAACCTTTAGGTGAATTCAGTAGTGGGCCTCTTCGTCTTGCCTCTCTGCTCTGCATGGAGTCCGATATGGAGTTATTGTTGTTCAATTAGTTGCAAATTCCAGTGGAGATTTACAGAGGTTCACCTCACTCTGCCATTTTGATGATGTCTCCATTTCTGATCTTTAATATGGCAGACTCATTAATTGAGTGCAGTGTGTCTTGGTTGACACTATATACAATGTTTCCCCCAAAATGAGACCTAGTTGTGTAACCAGCTCTAATGCATCTTTTGGAGCAAAAATTAATGTGAGACCCATTCTTATTTTACTATAATGTAAGACTGGGTCTTTATAGTATAGTATAATATAATATAATACAATACCGTATCGTACCTTAATTTTTGTTCCAAAAGGCACATTCCAGCTGATTGTCCTACTAGGTCTTATTTTCGGGGAAACATGGTATACTAGGTTGAAAAATCAAGTTCGCAATCTCATCCTAGAAAAAGTGCTACATACCTCATTGCTGAATATCACTATGGTCAACTTTGAAGTACTCCCCTTGGGAAGCTATGCATTGACAACAGTGCCTAGTCTACCCTTCAAAGCAATTTTGGAACTCTTTTTCTGAAGTGGCCATCAGAGCTGTTGTCATATTACCCTTGATGTCCTGAATGCTATCAAAATATCTTCCATTCAATATTTCCTTTATCTTTGGGTAAAGAAAGAATTCATTGGGGGCTAGATCAGGTGAGTAGGGAGGGTGCTCCAATACAGTTATTTGTTTACTGACTAAAAACTCCCTCACATACAGTGCAGTGTGAGCTGATTTTTTATCGTGATGAAAGAGCCATGAATTGTTGGTGAAAAGTTCAAGTCATCTGAGTGTTTCACACAGCCTTTTCGGCACTTCCAAATGTAGACTTGGTTAACTGTCCAGTAGGTGCAAATTCATAAAGAATAATCCCTCTGATATCAAAAGAAGGTTAGCAGTATCATTGCAACAAGTTTAAGAACTTAATTGTCAGACCGCGCGCTCGTGTGTGTATGTGTAATTCTGCTGCGTGTTTATAATTCATATACAGTTGTTTGTCTAAACTTATCTTGATCTTTTGTATGCATGGATGTATTTTTCTTTGAATAACAGGTCTTTGTGTTAGCAAAACAATCTGTTGAAATGCCTCAAACTCTCTTTTGGGTTCTTTTCCCTGAATCTTACTGCCACTATTCTACCTAAACACATCTATGGTAAATTTAATGGCCTGAGGGAGTTGTAAGAAACTAACAATTCATCATAGTGCCGTGAATCTTAAAGGGATTACTCTGATGTTAAAAAAGAAACATACAAACAAACACAGAAACACATTGAAGACCTCTGATACAATATAGTTACATTATTTAGAAAGGGAAACATGAAGATTTAATCAATCAGTAATGAACAAGCTAAAAAAAAGTATGCTTATTTTCAGTTTCGCTAAAAATAATCTGAAGGAATACGAGGAAGCTTTCCTTTGTTGGCGGAACTTTGATATATCTTTGTACAGATGGGGAGGACTATGGTAAGGAAGTGTAAGGAAGCTAACACTTACATAACTATCAAAGCCATCTTGATTTCTATTTTGACCTAGGGTTTCATTGTTATGTGTAAATCCCAAGATAGTAAAATGCTTATTAGAATTATATATAATAATTTGATCCAACTTGACATCCTGACAGAAAAAGTAACTTTAATTTTGTTGGAGAACCAGATTAGCAGTCAAAAAAGGTGTTAAAAATCCCTATTTGCTATGTGTCAGCCAGCACAGTAGAAAGAGGTATCTTCAGGACATTGTGCTAGTGTCACACAGCAGCATGCCTGTCTGTCCCCTTGTACTTACCCCTAAAAAGAAAGAAGAGTCTTTGAGACTATTCCTTTCAGGGACATTGCTTCACCTTTATGCCATCTCCTTGGTTGGCCTCAAAGGATGGCTGGCTAGCCAAGGACAGGTAAGATTCCTCAAGAAAGGAACAACCTAATACAGGCACAGTCATGTGGGGACCACCAGGAGAATTCACGGTGTTGATAGAGGTGGACATAGACCCCCACCTTCCCCTGTCTAAGGAGAGCTTTTTCCTCTATGGCTGTATTCCTTCCCACAACCTGCTTGGGAAGTGATGTTTGATGTGGTAACATCAGTTCTCCATCTCAGTAAGTTTTCAACATAAAGGTTTTGTCCCTTGGGGAGGTACAAACAATAATTATTTATATACCATGGGACTTTTGACAGGCAAGGGTGATTGGTTTGAACCAGTTTTCTGGTATGGTGTATGAGACTCACAGATGCAGTAAAAACAGTGCTACTTCCTTGTATGTGCATCATTAAAAGCCACAAGGTGGCCCGATTCGGGGTTGTCAGTCCTTTGAGGCTGTGAGACCCTTGGCCCCTGTTTCATAACTTTCTTGATTTCTCTTTCTTTCTTAACCCTTTGCTGCCCCTTCTCATTCTCTCACTGCCTGTGTTGCACTGGACGCGACAGTGCTAGAAAGAAAAATTAACCAAGAAGGCAGTCAGTTATAGGAGGTCTTAAAATTTACTACATAGGGAATGGAACAGGCAGTCTCTTTTATAGCAAATACTTTAGAAATATAGAAAGGGATAAGGATATTAGTATGTTGGGAAGTGTATTGGGAAGAGGAATCAAGGTGGTGGAATAGATGGCAGCTGGATGTGCAGGTAAAGGAATTGCAAAAAAACAAGAGCTTCATTGGAGCAGGAATATTAAGAAAAACCATGTCATGTAAAATTCTATCATGTCCAAATACAGCACGATTTTGTACCAAATACACATATACTCCCTCCTATACATGTATATATACATTAGCCCCTCCCTGCTCATATATACACATGTGCACCTACAGTCTCATTAACTGAAGCATGCTATAAAGTCTGCCTGTGTACGTGAATATGCAGATGTGTGTGACAAACATGTTTGAAATTACTTCTAAGAAGAAAATCTATGAAAAAAGTCTATCTTCGACTGGTGGAATTCATTTAAAGTTTTTGTTGTTGCGCAAACAATTACAGTGCTTATTGTGTACCAGGCACACTTTCATATAAGAACTCATCTCACCTTGACATCAATCCTATGAAGTAGATACTATTACTATTTTCCCTTTAAGAAATGAACCACATAATTTGATCCTCATGTTTATTTCTGAGGTGCTTTTCTGCCATCTTCATACTTTAGTTACTGTGATAGTAACTCTTATTTAGGATATACTTTGAGGCCTTCCCTGGTAGAAAGTCCTACTCAGTCAAGAAAGATGGGGTAAACTTAGCCATTAGCTAACCTTGTGCCCTTTTGCCTTTCCAAAGTACTATTGAATTTCCCATCAAGTATTCTCGAAAGTCAAGTTCACTTCCTCTTTAGTGGCATAGAACCTGTTTATTTTTCTTTGTTCTTTCTTCTTTCAAAAGTCCAGATCATATGAAAATGCTCTCCTATATTCCTGTGCTGTGGATGTATCATACATATTTACACATTGAAGCAACTATGTTAAGGAATATGTTACCATAGATTAACCTATTCTTCTACCTGGCATATCTTCAACTGTCACCTTACCAAGTAGTCCTTGCTTAATGAAGTCTCATAAGTTTTAAGAAGATAGTGAATCCTACTAACAATAATGCTTATATTGATAGAAGATGACCTTTTAGATTTGAAAATGAGATAAACCATTCATCTTGCATCTCAGATGAAACAGTGCAAAACAGGGAAGGTGCCTACAGGAGCCTAGATTTGGGAAGGCTAACTCTGCTGTCTTTACCATTACATTTATGAAGTGACAGATTATTGGGAATAATAGGAAAACCCACCCAAACTGCTGCAACCCTAAAATACTAAATTTGGAACATATAATAATTAAAATATATGAAACACAAGGCATGGTTGAATCAAAGATTTTCTGTACTGTAAAGAGTCTTAGAGGTCATATAGCTTAATGGCTTCAATTTCCTTACTTGTATAATAAGAGAAAGTGTCTTTGTCACTTGAACACCAGGCATAATGACTTCCACAGTTAGTGTTCAATACTTGTCCATGTAACTGTTTTATACTGAGAATTGTGAGTGATCTGCTAAAGAATACACAGCTAGTAATGGGATATACTGCATTAGAACTCTCATTTCATTCCTGTGACCTATGTTTCTAGCCACTTGCAACAGGAGAGAGCCTATTCTAAAAGTCAAATTTTAAACCCCTAGAACATCCTCCAATACAGCAAGCGCCCACCCAACCTTAGATGGCTATTAAGGTGGATACCAGCCATGCTCTGAAAACTGGTGGTAAGAGAATTTGGGGCATTTACTTCTAGCCGCTCCTCTTAACCTTTGCTTGCTTTCAAAATAGAAAGCCCTTATGACTCTCCAATCCATAGCTGTGAGACTTAATTTTTTCTTCAGCAATAAGCAGTTTTAAAAATGTATAAACATAAGCAAATTTGTCCAGAGAATATAATGTCCTCATATTTCCATTCTCTGTGAGTTCAGACTGGGAAAATGAAGATTTTAGCCATAATTAACTATTTTAAGGGTGTTACTTATTTCACCTCAGGAGCCACAAAAAAAAGAGTAGAAAGCAGGCCAAGTTGTAAAGCATCATTCCCAGCATATTACATGAAGCTAGTGACACTTAAGGCAATAGCCACACAAACTCAGTCAAACAATGCTTTCTCTCATGTTAATATTATTGGAATTACTAACTTCTAGGAGGAGCTATTTTGTACATGACTGGACCCTTGTGGTAAAGTGGAAAGAGAAGCAATAAATTATGAAGCAGCACACATGATTAAGCCGAGGAGCTGGGAAAGAAAAGTTTGAGGTGTTCTGAATGTGTGGTAGGCACAGAGATAAATTAAGCAATATAAAAAGATAACCAAAAGCCCATGTGCACCATTCTTTGCCTGCCCCAAGCCCTGTCAGCTATAATCCTGAGAATTTTCCAACAACAATCACACCAGCAGTGCTCAGTCCTTTAGCCAGTTCTGACAAAAGCAGCCAGAGAAACTTAGGTGGCAGGTATTGTTTAAAACTCTTGTAAAGATGAACTCTTTCAATCCTCACAATAACCATACAAGGTAGGGACTATTACTCATTGTACAGAGAAGTAAACTGAAATACAAAAGAGTTAAATAATGTGTCTTCGTTAAGATAATGCTAGCTGCTATAGTATTAATAGTTCTCCCCAAAGCTCAGGACTCAACAGAAGTGAGTTTCTTGCACAAAAAATTTTGCACAGCTTATAAATGGCAAAGTAACTTACTTAAGTCAATTGCTTCATAATTGAATTAATTTTCCAACACACCATCATTATTGCAAAACAGATACTTTAACCTCTAAATATTAGAGCAAAGGCTAGTTAAATCCTTGAAACAAAGAATGCATACATAGACAATATGATTCTGATAATGAGATAATAAATGTGTTTAAATTGGTATTATAACTATGTAGATTTAAAAATTAGTTTTAGGACTAGAAGTAAAGCATCCCTATATAATAATAATATAATTTTAGACATGCCAGAGATATCTAAGTGCTTTACATATAGCTTTCACTTAACTCTTACAATCACCCCCTTAAGATAGCATTACTATTACTATCACTTTAAAAAATTGTGAACACGTTTCTCTTTCATCAAATATTTTTTATAGTAAAATAAAACATATATTATGAAAATACACTGAACAAATGTATGGCATAATGAGTTACTATAAGGCAAAAAAAAGTGTACCCAGTCAGATCAAGAAACAAAATTGTCTGGGTGGTGAGCACACAGTATCATATATAGATGATGTGTTATAGAATTGTACACTTGAAACCTATGTAATTTTACTAACCATTGTCACCACAATAAATTTAATTAAAAAGACAAAAAAAATTAAAAAATATTAAAGTATCTACCATATTTTGCTGTGTATAATGCACACCAAGTTTTTGGCCCAAACTCTCAAGGAAAGAAATCTTTCATTTCAATTTTTTTAATTCAAATTTTCATTATTTATATTTAGGTACTTGTTTTTTGTATTATAAAAGAATTTTAGCATTTATTTTTTAACATATTATGGTACAAGAAATTTTATGTACTGGTAACAAATTTACGGTATTTATGCATCAGAGAAGGCCAAGAACTCTTCGTCATTGCAAGTTTGTCATAAGTTCAACAAAAACAATTATTGTATTCCAGGGTTTTATTTTTCATACAGATATCGTTATTGATTTCTAGAGTTACACTTTTAACTCATAAGCATAAATAAAATAATTTAAAACGTTTATAGAGATAGGGAGTTAGTACCACCCATGTATAATGTGCATCCTTAATTTTCCCTCACAAATTTGGGCAAAAATGTGTGTGTTATACATGGCAAAATACGGTAAGTACAATCTATCATTATGGAAGAGGTCCAGTTTAGAGGATTAAGATTTGCACTGATCCATGAAAAAACCACCTTGCTAAACAATTGCATATAAATTGAACGTTTAAAAGTTGGTTATTTAAATACATAATATCATTCAAAGCACTCTTTTATTAATATAAAGATTATTCCTTGTTTGTTTTAAAAAAAGAAAAGAAACAGAATTGTTCCAGCCACCCCAGAAACCCTTCCATTTTCCCTGTCCAGTCAAAATCCTTTCCCTTTCTCCTCTAAAATAATTTCTACCTTGGTTTTATAGTAATTGTTTTCTTTTGTCCATTTTTATAACATTTGTTATGTTTTTAAAATTTCTTTTAATGTACACATTACCCTTTGATTTATTGAAGTTTACCCAATGGAGAACCCGAACAACATGTTGAATACTCATGGTGTAATGCATGTTCCTCTGTCTGTAGTATTTCCTGTGAATTGGCACCTGGACCTGAAGCCTGCATCAAACTCAAGTTTGTTCTCTTTAGTAAAACTACAGGCAGTATTCTTTAATCATGAGGCACATAAATATTTGGTTCTACCTCTTTTTGTGATGTTAGCAGCTGTTAATGTTCAATGCCTTGATCAAGGAATTAATTAGGGATTGAAAGTGGTAAAAATGTAACTTTATTATAGAATTATTCTATCGGTAGTTCCTTATAAATAGATGCAGACTTTCATCTACTAATTGATTAGTGAGAGGTAAAATTCACATAGAAGGGATGGATAAATACTTCATCTTTCCTTTTATTTACATGTTTCAATATAAAGAAAAGTGAACTTCTAAAGGTGGTGAATAATTCAATTGTTGTTTAATATCATTATGTACTCATGGATTTAACATATTGAATAGATTTTTAGCCATTGTAAACTTTTTTGAAACATATATATGTGTATATATATGTATGTATGTATGTATATATGTATATGTATATCACATTACACACACAAAATGTGTGACAATTAAGTTTGTGAACTCATTGCAATGATGTTGCTAACCTTTTTTGATATCAGAGGGATTATTCATCATGAATTTTTACCAACTGGACAAACAATTAACCAAGTTCACTATTTGGAAGTGCTGAAAAGACTGCATGAAAAAATTAGAGGACCTGAACTTTTTGCCAACAATTCATGGCATGCAACACAACAATGAACCAGCTCACATGGCACTGTCTGTGAGGGAGTTTTTAGCCAATAAACAAATAACTGTATTGGAAAACTGTCCCTACTCACCTGATCTGGCCCACAATGACTTCTTTCTATACCCAAAGATAAAGGAAACATTGAAAGAAAGACATTTGATAACATTCAGGACATCCAGGGAAATATGACGACAGCTATGATGGCCTATTCAGAAAAAGAGTTCCAAAATTGCTTTGAAGGGTGGACTAGGCACCGGTGTCAGTACATAGCTTCCCAAGGGGAGTACACCATAGTGATATTCAGCAATGAGGTATGTAGTACTTTATCTAGGATGAGTTCATGAACTTCTTTGCCCTCACATAACAATTTTAAATATTTTTAAGTGTACAGTACAATTCAATGACATTGCATTCACAATATTGTGTAATCATCATCACTATCTACTTTCTAGTTTTATGTGGATTTTTATCATGACAGTGTTGGACTGTGTCAAAAGCCTTTTTTTCATCAATTGAGAAAATTATGGTTTTTTTCTTTGTTCTATAATGCAGCGTATTACATCAATTTTTCTAATGTTGAACCACCCTTGTATTCCTGTGAGAAATCCTACATGGTAATGGTATAGTACTTTAAATATGCTGTTGGAGTCAGTTTTCTAGGATTTTGGTGATGACGTTTTTTACCTATATTCATGAGAAATACTGGTTTGTAACTTTCTTTTGTTGCAGTGTCTTTTTTTTTTCAGCTTTGGTATCATAAAATTAATTAGCAAGTTGTCCCTTTTATGTTTTGGAAGAGTTTGAGGAGAATTGGGGTATTTATTCTTTAAATATTTGTTGAAAATTACCTCTGAAGCCATGTGATCCAGTTCTTTTCTTTGTTGGGAGATTTTGTATTTAATCACTTGTTAAAGAAATGTTGAGTTTCTTCTTCTTCTTTTTTTTTTTTTAGTTAGTTTAGATAATTCTTGTGTTTACAGGAATTTATTCATTTCATTCAGGATATCCAGTTTTGATGTACAATGTTCATAGTATTCTCCTACAATCCTTTTTATTTTGCATGGTTGGAAATTATGTCCTTTCCACTTTCATTTCCGATTTCAGGTATACGTGTCATCTCTCTTTTTTCTTCGTCTATCTAGCTAAAGGTTTGTCAATTTCATTTACCTTTCAAAGAACCAACTTTTAAAAGAACCAACTATTTTATTCATATCCACTCTAATCTTTGTTATTCCCTTCCTTCAGCTAGCTTTAGTTTTAAATTGCTCTACATTTTAAATATATCAAGATATACTCTTAGTTTATCTAGCCGTGATCCTTCTTTGTTAATGAAGGCATTTACAGCTATAAATTTCCCTTTGAATTCTGCTTTGCTGCATTTTATAACTTTTGATATGCTATATTTTCATGTTGATTTGTCTCAAAGTATTATCTAATATCCCTTTTGATTTCTTCTTTGAACCATTGATTGTGTAAGAAGGTTTTCTTCATTTTCCACATATTTGTGAATGTGTCTGTTTTCTTTCTCTTCTTGATCTAGCTTCATTCCATTGCAGTCAGACAAGACACTTTGTATTTAAATCTTTTAAATTTATTGAGACTTCTTTTGATGGTTAACATAGCGTCAATTCTATGGAATTTTCCATGAGTGCTTGAGAAGAATGTGTATTTTACTCTTGTTGGGTGGAATGTTTTAAGATATGAGTATTATGTATCATTGGTTCATATTGTCTTTTTTTTTCTTTTTTAAAATTTATTGGGGTGACAATTGTTAGTAAAATTACATAGATTTCAGGTGTACAGTTATGTATACATAATCTGTGTATCACATTGTGTGTTCATCACCCAGAGTCAATTCTCCTTCCATCACCATATATTTGATCCCTTTTACCCTGATCTAAAATACCCCTAACCCTCTACACTCTGGTAACCACTAAACTATTGTCTGCGTCTATGAGTTTTTGTTTCTTCATTTGTTTGTCTTGTTCCTTTGTTTCTTTCAGTTTTACAAACCACATATCATTGAAATCATATGGTTCTTGACATTTTCTGTCTAAAATTTCATTTAGCATAATAATCTCAAGATCCATCCATGTTGTCACAAATGGCACTATTGCATCTTTTCTTATGGCAGAGTAGTATTCCATTGTGTATATATACCACATGTTCTTTACCCAGCCATCTATTGAAAGACACTTTTGTTGTTTCCAAGTCTTGGCCACCAAAAATAAAGCTGTAATGAACATCAGAGCACATACATCTTTATGGATCAATGTTTTCAGATTTTTTTGGGTAGATACCCAAGAGGGGTATTGCTGGGTCATATAGTAATTCTATTCTTAATTTTTTGAGGAATCTCCACACTGCCTTCCATAGCGGCTGCACCAATCTGCATCCCCATCAACTGTGTATGAAGGTTCCATTTTCTCCACAGCCTCTCCAACACTTGTTACTATTTGTCTTGCTGATGATAGCCATTCTAACTGGGGTGAGGTGATATCTCATTGTGGTTTTTATTTGCATTTCTCTGATAATTAGTGATGTTGGGCATTTTTTCATATGTCTATTCACAATTTGTATCTCCTCTTTAGAGAAAGGTCTATTCAGCTCCTCTGCCTATTTTTTAATTGGAATGTTTGATTTTTGTTGTTGAGTTGTATGAGATCCTTCTACCTTTTGGATATTAGCCCCTGATTAGAAGCATTGTTTGCCAAAATCTTCTCCAATTTGGTGGGTCATCTCTATTTTGTCAATAGTTTATTTTGCTGTGCAGAAGCTTTTTAGTTCGATATAGTCCCATTCAATAATTCTAGCTTTTACTTGTCTTGCCTTTGGAGTCAAATTCATAAAATCCTGTTTGAAACCCAAGATCCATAAGTTTAGTACCTATGTTTTCTTCTATGCAGTTTATTGTTTCCAGGGTTATGTTTAGGTCTTTGATCCATTCTGAGTAAATTTTGGCACACACTGACAGAGAGCAGTCTAGTTTCACTCTTTTGCATGTGGCTTTCCAGTTCTCCCAGGAACATTTATTCAAGAGGCTATCTTTCCTTCCTTTCATGTTTTTTTTTTTTGCTTTTTGTTGATAGATACCTGTCCATATTTATGTGGGTTTATTTCTGGATCCTCAATTCTATTCCATTGGTCTGTGTGTTTGTTTTTCTGTCAATGCTATGCCGTTTTGGTTATTATTGTCCTATAGTACAAGCTGAGGTCAAGGAGTGTGACACCTCCAGCATTATTCTTTTTCTTAAGATTGCTTTGTCTATTCAGTGTTTTTTGTGGTGCCATACCAATCTGATTATTTTTTTTTCCCGCTCATTTCTTTAATAAATGCCATTGGGATTTTGATGGAGATACCATTAATTCTGTATATCGCTTTGGGTAATGAGGCCAAGTTAGTTCTTCCAATCCATGAACTTGGAATGTCTTTCCATTTCTTTGTGTCTTTTTCAACTTATTTTAAAAATGTTTTATAGGCAAGTGACATCATCAGAATGGTGGTGTGAGGTAAGTGAGTCTCTGGAAATTTACAAAAAACTGAACAACTATAACTACACAAAGGATTCCTGCACAGCACATAGGCAAGACAGACAGGCTCACTACTGAATTCAACTAAAGGTGGGCAAATTACACGAGCAGGGGAGGAGGGAAAGGAGAAGTGTGGAGACAGGGCCACGCAGGTGCGGGACACAGACCTAGCTCAGTGCTTCCACCTCGCTGCATCCTGGAACTACCTCAGCTGCAGGAAAAGGAAGAATTCAGGCTGCTAGGGCTCCATTTATGGCCCACAGGGCTGAGGGGACAGCATATAACACGGCTGAAACCAATGCTCACGGCAGAGACCTCGGAGAAAAGACTGAGGGAAGAAACCTGAAAATGGTGGTTTATGCCCTCACTGCCGAGCAGAGAACAAAAACCTTAAGCACTGAGACTAACCTCCCCCTCCCTAACCCTCCCAGAGCTCTCCCAGCCCTCTCCTGCCCAGTGCTACAAGCAGAAAAGTAGCAGTGTAAGACCAAAAGAACAGAATATTTGCAGTTCTGAGAACTGTGATCCACAGACACAGACTCACAGCCCAACTACTTCCAGCAAAAGCAGCTGTGGCAGGACAAATGGCTGTGGTGGTGATTGCCAACATAGCTCTGGGCCACCTCTCACAACACACCCCAGCCCTATCCCCAACTATCTGGCTGGATTCCTGAAGGAGTAAACAAAATTGCTGAAACACAGGGGCTCTGAATCTGGTGCAGGAAGAGCTTTGGGACTTCAAAAGCTCTCCACAACCCCACACAGTCATGGCGCCCTATGACCAAGGCAAACTGTTCACAGAGGAAAAGCCTGCCCTCCAGGTAATCCCCCCATTCTATGAGAAGCTGGAACAGTGCAGAGAAACATAACACTATAGTGTGAGAGAGAATAAAAGCCTGAAGTCGGAGAGAAAATAAAATATTCTACCAACACTTACTAGAAAAAAAAAAGAAAGAAAAAAACTATCAATCTGTTGCAGGACCCACTCCTGTAGATGTCTGGAGAGAAAAATAATAAATCGTTAATTGCCATGAATAACAAGGGTAACATGACAATTGAGAAAAAAAAAGAAAAGTCTACAGAAAATGAATTTAAAGACATGGAAATATGTGACTTAAAGGACAGAGAATACAAAATTGCAGTTCTGAAAAAACTCTACAAGATGCAAGAAGATAGACAGGAAGTTTAATCAACTCAGAAACACAATAAAAGAACAAAATGAACATTTTTCCAAAGAGATTGAAAATTTAAAAAAGAACCAAATAGAATTTCAGGAGATTAAGAACTCAAAGAAGAAATGAGGAATTTAATAGCCAGCTTTGGTAGTAGAGTTGATAAGATAGAGGAAAGAAACAGTGACATAGAAAACAGAAAGCTGGAAATCACATGGATGGAAGAAGAAAGAGAGTTCAGAGTTAAAATAAATGAAAGAACACTACAAGAACTTTCTGACTCCATCAGAAAGAGCAATATAAGAATAATGGGCATACCAGAAGGAGAAGAAAGAGAGAAGGGAACAGAGAGTATATTCATACGACTAGTCGATGAAAATGTCCCAAACTTGTGGAAAGAACTGGATCCTAGAATCCAAGAAGCAAATAGAACACCTAATTACCTCAATCCCAACAGGCCTTCTCCAAGGCACATTGTATTGAAGCTGTCAAAAATCAACAACAAAGAAAGAATCCTCAAGGCAGCCAGAGAAAGGAAAACTGTAACCTACAAAGGAAAACCCATTAGAATATCGTCAGATTTTTCAGCAGAAACTTTACAAGCCAGGAGAGAGTGGAACAAACATTCAAACCATTGACAAGACAAATTATGAGCCAGGAGTAACAGATCCAGCAAAGATATCCTTTAGATGTGAAGGAAGAAAAAAGAACTTCCCAGACATAAGAAGCTAATGGAATTTTCTAACAACAGCCTGCACTACAAGAAATACTAAAGGAGGCTATTCGACCACCATCAACAGGGACAATTTGTGGCAAACAAATCATAAAAAGGGGGAGAGTAAAGGCCTGAACAGAAACATGGGAATGGAGAAAGTAAGCATGATGAAGGAAATGGAATATGTTAAATACGAAACTTTCTTTTAAATAAATTAAAGGGTAACCACTAAAAAATATCTAGAGAAGAAATATGCACACTAATAAAAGAAGAAACAGAGGGAAAAATCATAGAATACCACCACACAGAAATAATATACAAAAAAAAGGGAAAGAAACAATGGAGACAAAGTCTTAACAGAAAACTAAAGATAGAATGATAGGAAATCCTCACATATTAATCATCACCCTAAAGGTAAATGGACAGAACTCACCAATAAAAAGGCACAGAGTAGCATATTGGATCAAAACACTAAACCCAACCATATGCTGTCTCCAAGAGACACATATCAGCTACAAGGACAAGCATAGACTCAAAGTGAAAGGGTGGAAATTGACACTCCAAGCAAATGGTATCCAGAGAAAATCAGGTGTACCCACACTGATATCAGATGAAACAGACTTCAGGGTAAAAAAGGTAACAAGACACAAAGATGGACAGTTCATAATGATAAAGGGGACTATACAATAAGAAGACATAACAGTTATCAATATTAATGCCCCCAATCAGGGAGCACCAAAATATACCAAGCAACTACTAACAGAACGAAAGGGAGAAATTGACCAAAACACAATTATATTAGGGGAACTAAACACATCATTGACAGCTATGGATAGATTATCCAAACAGAAAATAAATAATGAAATAGCAGCACTAAATGACACATTAGATGAAATGGACTTAATTGACATTTACAGAGTACTCCATTCTAAAACATCAGAAAACACATTTTTATTCTAGTGTACATGGAACATCCTCAAGAATAGACCATATATTGGGACATAAAACTGGCCTCAGAAAATTTAAGAAGATTGAAATCATACCAAGAATATTCTCTGATCACATTGCTTTGAAATTGGATATCAACTGCAAAAAGAAAGCAGGAAAACAACAAATACGTGGAGATTAAACAACATAATTTAAAGAACGACCTGGTAAAGGGAGAAGTTTGAGGAGAGATCAAAAGTTACATAGAAACAAATGAGAATGAAAATACATCCTACCAAAATTTTGGGGATAAAACACAAGTTTTAATGGGGAAATTTATATCATTACAGGCCTATCTCAAGAAACAAGAAAAATTCCAAATAAATAACCTCACATTACAGCTTAAAGAACTAGAAAAAGAAGAACAAATGAAACCCAAAGTCAGTAGAAGAAAGGAAATAATAAAACTCAGAGCAGAACTAAATGAAATAGCGAACAAAGACAATAGAAAAAATTAACGTGACAAAGGGCTGGTTCTTTGAAAAGATTAACAAAATTGACAAACCCTTGGCTAGGCTCACTAAGATTACAAGAGAAAAGACACTAATGAACAAAATCAAAAATGAAAGAGAGGACATTATCATGGATGGCACAGAAATACAAAGGATCATACAAGAATCCTACAAAGAAGTATATGCAAATTCAATAACCTAGAAGAAATGGACAAGTTCTTAGAAACATGTAGTCTTCCTAGGCTGAACCATGAAGAACTGGAAAATTTAAACAGACTGATCACCAATAATGAAATTGAATCAGTCATCCAAAACCTTCCCAAAAGCAAAAGTCCAGGACCAGATGTCTCCAGTAGTCAATTCTACCGAAACTTCAAAGAGGGTCTAATACCAATTCTGCTCAAACTCTTCCAAAAAGTTGAAGAAGAGACATTACACCCTAACTCATTCTTTGAGGGCAAAATTACCCTGATACCATAACGTGCTAAAGACAAGACAATAAAAGAGAGTTACAGACCAATATCTCTGATGAATACATATGCAAACATCCTAAACAACATTCTAGCTAATCAAATGCAACAATGCATTAAAAAGATTATTCATCACGACCAAGGGGGTTCATCCCAGGGGCACAAATATGGTTCAACAAAGGCAAATCCATCAATGTGATACATCACATAAACAAAATAAAGGACAAAAGTCATATAATCAATTGATGCAGAAAAAGCATTTGACAAGATACAACATCCATTTATGATTAAACCACTTAACAAAATTGGTATAGAAGTAAAATATCTTAACATAATAGAGGCCATATATGACAAACCCTCATTTAATCTCATAATTAACGGTGAAAAACTGAAGCCCTTTGCTCTACGTTCAGGAACAAGACAGGGCTGTACCCTATTACCTCTGCTTTTCAACATAGTGTTGGAAGCCCTTGCCAGAGCAATCAGGCAAGACAAAGAAACAAAAGGCATGCAAATTGGGAATGAAGAAGTTAAATTGTCACTTTTTGCAGATGCCATGATGCTGTATATAGAAAACCCTAAACACTCCACCAAAAAGCTATTAGAGACAATCAACGAAAACAGTAAAGTTGCTGGCTAAAAATCAACATACAAAAGTCCATTGCATTCCTATTTACTAACAGTGAAATCTCAGAAAAAGGAATAAATAAAAAAAAATTCCTTTTGCAATTGCAGCAAAAAGAATAAAAGTCCTAGGAATAAACTTAACCAAAGATGTGAAAGACCTATATGCTGAAAACTATAAGACATTTTTGAAAGAAATTGAAGAAGACACAAAGAAATGGAAAGACATTCCGTGCTCATGGATTGGAAGAATCAACATAGTTGAAATGGCCATATTACCCAAAGCAATATACAGATTTAATGCAATCCGCATCAAAATCCAAATGGCATTTTTCAAAAAAATAGAACAAAAAATCATCAGAATTGTTTGGAACCACAAAAGACCCTGAATAGCCAAAGCAATCCTAAGAAAAAAGAACATTGCTGGAGGTATCACACTCCTTGACTTTAGCTTGTAATACAGGGCAACAGTAATCAAAACAGCATGGTGTTGGCAGAAAACAAGATACACAGACCAGTGGAATAGAATTGAGAACCCAGAAATAAAACCACATAAATATGGACAGATAATTTTTGACAAAGAAGCAAAAAACATACAATGGAGGAAAGACAGCCTCTTCAATAAATGGTGCTGGGAGAAATGGAAAGCCACGTGCAAAAGAATGAAACTGGATTGCTATCTGTCACCATGTACCAAAATTAATTCAAAATGGATCAAAGGCTTAAGTATAAGACCTGAAACCATAAACTGCGTTGAAGAAAACATAGGTAATAAACTTAGGAACCTTGGGTTCAAAGAGCATTTTATAAATTTGACTCCAAAGGGAAGTGAAGTAAAAGCTAAAAAAAACGAATGGGACTATATCAAACTTAAAAGCTTCTACACAGCAAAAGTAACCATTGACAAAATAAAGTCAACCAATGGAATGGGAGAAGATTTTTTCGAACAGCGCCTCAGAGAAGGGGCTAATATCCAAAATATACAACGAACACATGCAACTCAACAACAAAAAAACAAACAACCCAATTGAAAAATTTGCAGAGGATCTGAAGAGTGTCTCTCCAAAGAGGACATACAAATGGCAAATAGGCATAGGAAAAAATGCTCAACATCACTAATCATGAGAGATATGCAAATGAAAACCACTATGAGATTTCACCTCACCCCAGTTAGAATGGCTATCATCAACAAGACAAATAATAACAAGTGTTGGAGAGGCTGTGGAGAAAAAGGAACCCTCATACACTGTTGGTGGGAATGCAGACTGGTGCAGCCTCTATGGAAGGCAGTGTGGATGTTCCTCAAAAATTATGAATAGAATTACCATATGACCCAACAATCCCTCTCCTGGTTATCTACCCAAAAAATCTGAAAACATTTATCCATAAAGACAAGTGTGTTCATCGCAGCTTTATTTACAGTGGACAACCAAACATGGAAACAACCACAATATTTTGATAGATGAATGGATAACAAAGTTGTTGTATATATACACAATAGAATACTATTTGGAGGTAAGAAAAGATTACCTCCATTTGTGACAACATGGATGGATGTGGAGATTATAATGCTAAGCGAAATAAGTCAGACAGAAAAAGCAGAGAACCATATGATTTCACTGATATGTGGTATATAAACCAAAAACAACAAAAGAACAAGACAAATAAATGAGAAAAAATTACTCATAGACACAGACAATAGTATAGTGGTTATCAGAGGGTAAGGGGGGAGGGATGGTATATGAGGGTAATGGGGATGAAATATATGGTGATGGAAGGAGAACTCACTCTGGGTGGTGAACACACGATGGGATTTATAGATTATTTAATACAGAATTTTACACCTGTAATCTATGTAACTTTACTAACAACTGTGAACCCAATAAACTTTAATTAAAAAAAAAATGTCTTATAGTTTTCAGTGTATAGGTCTTTCACATCATTGGTTAAGTTTTTCCTAGGTACCTTATTCTTTTTTTTGCAATTGCAAAATGAATCCTTTTTTTTTGGCTTTTTCTGTGATTTCATTGTTAGTGTATAGGAATACAAAGGATCTTTGTACATTGATTTTTTAGCTAGCAATTTTACTGCATTCGTTTATTGTTTCTACCAGCTTTTTTGTGCAGATTTTAGGGTTTTCTATCTACATCATCATGTCATCTGCAAAAAGTGACAATTTAACTTCTTCATTCCCTATTTTGGTGCTTTTTATTCCATTCTCTTGCCTGATTGGTCTGGCTAAAACTTCCAATACTATATTGAAAAGCACAGGTGATAGGGGACAGCCCTGTCATGTTTCTCAATATAGTGCAAAAGGCTTCAGTTTTTCACTATTATTTACATTGTTAGCTGAGGGTTTGTCATATATGACCTTTATTATTGTATTTCCCTTAAAATAAGACCTAACTGGATAATAAGCCCTAGGATGATTTTTCAGGATCCTCGTAATATAGGCCCTACCCCAAAAATAAGCCCCATTTAAGATCGGCAGCCAGACAGTTTCATTTAGTAAGTCCACTGCAACACACGATGGATGTATTGAATTACAAAACAATATTAATTAAAATTAAATATAAATAAATAATTTTATTGACATTAATACTTAAAATAAATCATAATATAAATTATAATTATGTATTTGTAAACACCCAAGTGGGTGCCCTTGGAGGAAAGGTAAACGCCTAGGTAAACAGATGAACTCAAGACTTATTGCGGAATGAACAATCGGAGTACAGACACAATGCACAAATAACGTACACACTTTATAACGAATGAATGTGGTTGTGTCTAATATGAATCTTCATAATTCAGTACACCATGTGTTGTAATGGATGTACTTAATGCACTCATGTGAAATAAAGAAACGTTTTCTGAATTTTGGTGCCTGCAATTTTTTGTTGCTTCTGTGTGGACCATCATTCTTTACTGTCATCATTTTTGTTGCCACTCCTGTCTCGTAAGTCTTCAATTAACAATTGATTTAATGGTAGGTTTAAAGGGAATGATATTTTGACCCCCAGAAAAGATGAGTACAAAAAAAAAAGCTATTCTATCGAGTACAAGAAAGGAATCATGGAGGACTCCCCAGGCAAGAATCTTATGGCTTTCTGCAAAGAGAAGAAGTTGGATCTCCGAATGGTCAGAAAATGGTGAGCAGAGTACAATAACCTCAGTCAACAGGTGGATGAGGGAAATGCTAAGAAGTGCAAGTGTGGATCAGGTCAGCAACTATTATTTCCTGAGCTGGAAGACATCATCTGTGAATGGATTGCTGACAGGAGAGCAAAAGCTTTGGTTGTGAGCAGGGCTGATATTCAAGCATTTGCCCTTGCAATGGCACCATAGTTAGAAATAGACACAGAAGAATTCAAAGCATCACAACAATGGTTGGATGGCTTCCTTCAGCGATATGTACTGTCTCTAAGAAGATTGACAACACTGTTCAAGCTGGAAGATACTGAAGTTATTAAATGTGCACTCGCATTCAAGTCATTTGTTGATGGCATCGACTTTTCTAAACACCAGCTCTCCTACATGATTGCTATGGATGAAACTGCAGTGTTTATGGGCCAAGGATCTCAAACGACAATTGACCAGAGGGGTGCCTCATCAATCTACATCCCCTCCACTGGTTACGAAAGTGCACATGTTACCTGCATTTTGGCAATTCATCTGGATGGAAAGATAGCCCACCTCTAATCATCACTAAGGACAAGAAAGATAAGGTTAACTGTGTTTCAGGCATTTATGTTCTTGAAACCAAAAAAGCCTGGTGCACACAAGCAGTTATAAGGGAGTGGGTTGATTTAATGCCACTTGTTTTATGAGGTAGTCAAAGAGGTCTGCTAGTCTGGAATTCAGCCAGCACTCACCACGCTAAAGACATAAAGAACTTCCTTGCAGAGAGAAGAAGAGATGCAATGATGATTCCTGCAGGAATGACTGCCTATCTTCTGACTCTAGATATTGCAATAAACAAGCCATTCAAGGACCATTTGCACATGGAAATCAATGACTACAATGAAAATAGAATGGAGAGAAATCAGCGTGGAAACTTTGTGAAGTCTAGCCTGCAAGAGGTCGTGACTTGGGTGAAAAATTCATGGGATAAAATCACTGATAGCTGTGTTGCCAATGCACTAAGAGCAGGCTACATAAACTAGAAGTACTCATTTAAGGAGAGCTCTATTGCTGGACATGAGAGATTGGGGCGAATGGTTCTACAGCAAATGAAGTTGCAAGAAATTAAAGCTGGCATTCGGCATTTGGACAGTTTTGATGATGTTCCAGAAGAAGATGACATGACCGTATTTGATAAATGCAGATTTTTGTACATTAGCAAATGAATAAATGTAGATTGTTGTACATGAAAATATAAGACATCCCCTGAAAATAAGCCCTATTGTGTCTTTTGGAGCAAAAATTAATATAAGATCCAGTCTTATTTTTGGGGAAATACAGTATGTAAAGTTATTTTCCTGCTATACCCATTTTATTAAGTGTTCTAATTATAAATAGATGTATCTTGTCATAAATTTTCTCTGCATCCATTGATACAGTCATATGATTTTTGTTCTATATGTTGTTTATGCGGTGTATCACATTGATTGATTTCCATATATTGAACGATCCTTGTGCCCCTGGGATGAACTCAACTTTCTCGTGGTGTATAATCTTTTTAATGCATTTTTGCCTTCAATTTGCTAGAATTTTGCACCTGTATTCATCAGAGATATTGGTTTATAGTTTTCTTTTTTTGTGTTATCCTTACCAGGTTTTCATATCAGGGTAATGTTGGCTTCATAAAATGAGTTAGGGACTATTGCCTCTTCTTCAATTTTTTGGAAGAGTTTGAGTAGGAGAGAAATTACGTCCTCTTTGAATGTTTGGCAGAAATCACTAGTGAAGCTATCTGGTACTGGACTTTTGCTTTTTGGAAGGTTTTTTTTTAATAATTAGAGAAACTATGTTTTTTTTAATTAGTTTCAGGTGCACAAGACAAAGTAATACTTAGATGTTTATCATTTATATCACTCACACTGTGTGAATCCCACTCGCCCCATCCACTATCTCTCTGACATCGCACAGAGCCATTACATTTCCACTGTCTCTATTCCTAATGCTGTACTCCGCTTCTTGTAAGTATATACGTACATATATATATATATATATATATATATACACATATACACATATATACATATATGTATATGTATAAACTATACAATTACATATATGCATATATGTATATGTATAAACTATACAATTACAAATACATATATACATATATGTATATGTATCAACTATAAAATTATAGTTGGCATTCGTTATTGTTCAGCTTCAGCTTCAGGTGTACAGTGCGGTGATCAGGCATCTACATCATCCCTGAGGTGGTCTCCCAAATGGAACAAGTGTCCATCAGATAACCTACAGAATCTTTACAACATTATTGATTACATTCCCCAAATTAACTTTCAAAACCCTGTGGCCATCTTGTGGTTACTGACTGTTTTCTAATCCCCTCACCTTCCCCCTTATCCCCACCCCCACTCCCATCTAGCAACCCTCAGTTTTTCCTCTATGTCTCCAAAACTGTTTCTGATTAGTTCATTCACTTATTCTCTTCTTTAGATTCCACATATAAGTGAAATCATATGGTATTTGTCTTTCTCTGTCTGACTTGTTTCACTTAACATAATGTTCTCTAGGTCCATCCATGTTGTTACAAATGGTAAGATTTCTTTCTTCTTTATGGCTGCGTAATACTCAACTGTATAAATGTACCACATTTTCTTAATCCAGTCATCTACCGATGGGCATTTCGGTTGTTTCCATGTCTTGGCTATTGTATATAGTGCTGCAATAAACATAGGAGTGCATAATTTTTTTTGAATTAGAGTTTTGGATTTCTCCGGATAGATACCTAGGAGTGGAATTGCTGGATCATAAGGTAATTCCATTTTCAGATTTTTGAAATACGTCCATACTGTTTTCCATAGTGACTGCACCATTTTGCAATCCCACCAACAGTACACAAGCGTTTCCTTTTCTCCACATCCGCACCAGCACTTGTTTGTTGATTTATTGATGATAGCCATTTTGACTGGGGTGGGGTGGTATCTCATTGTGGTTTTTATTTGCATTTCTCTGATGGTTAGTGAGGTTGAGCATTTCTTCATATGTCTGTTTGCCATCTGTATGTCCTTTTTAGAAAAATGTCTCTTCATGTCCTCTGCCCATTTTTCAATTGGGTTGTTTGTTTTTTTGGAGCTGAGTTGACTGAGTTTTTCATAAATTTGTGATTTTAACCCCTTATCAGATATATCATTGGCAAATATCTTTTCCCATTCAGTAGGATCCCTTTTTGTTTTATTGATGGTTTCCTTTGCTGTGAAAACCTTTTTAGTTTGATATAATCCCACATGTTTATTTTTTCTCTTACTTCCTTGCTCGAGGGTATATATCACTAAAAATCTTCCTCCAGGAAACATCTGTAATGTGTCTTCCTATATTTGCTTCTAGGAATTGTATGGTTTCAAATTTTATATTTAAGTCTTTTAGTCATTTTGATATTATTCTTGTATATGGTGTAAGGAGGTGGTCCAGCTTCATTTTTTTGCATGTGTCTGTCCAGGTCTCCCAGCATCATTTATTGAATAGACTGTCTTTACCCCACCATAAATTCTTCCTTCCATTGTAGATTAAATGACCATATATGCATAGATTTATTTCTGGGTTCTCTATTCTGTTCCATTGATCTATGTGTCTGTTTTTATGCCAGTACCATGATGTTTCGATTACTGTAGCTTTGTAGTATAATTTGATGTCAGGTATCATGATACTTCCCACTTTGTTCTAAATTCTTTACTAAATTGATTTATCAGTTCTAATAGTTTCTTGGTGGAGTCTTTAGGGTTCTGTATATAGTATCATGTCATCTGCATATAATGACACTTTTACTTCCTGCTTACCCATTTGGATGCCTTTTATATCTTTTTCTTGTCTGATTGCTGTGGCTAGAATTTACAGCACTATATTGAATAGAAGTGGAGAAAGTGGGCAAACTTGCCTTGTTCCTGATCTTAAGGGGAATGGTTTTAACTTTTCCCCATTGAGTGTGATGTGAGCAGTGGGTTTATCATATATGGCCTTTATTATGTTGAGATATGATCCCTCTATTCCCACTTTCTTAAGGGTTTTCATCATAAGTGGCTGATGAATTTTGTCAAATGCTTTTTCTGCATCTATTGATATGATCATATGATTTTTATTTTTCATTTTGTTAATATGGTGTATCACATTAATTGATTTGCGGATGTTGATTATCCTTGCATACCAGGAATGAATCCCACTTGATCATTGTGCATGATCCTTTTAATGTATTGCTGAATTCTGTTTGCTAATATTTTGTTGAGGATTTTTGCATGTATGTTATTAGAGATATCAGTCTATTTTTCTTTTCTTGTAGTGTCTACACTACAAGGATCAGGGTGATAGTGGCCTCGTAAAAAGTATTTGGGAGTCTTCCCTCCTAGATTTTTTGGAAATGCTTGTGGAGAATAGGTGATAATTCCTTTCTGATTGTTTTGTAAAATTCACTTGTAAAGTCATCTGGTCCTGGGTTTTTATTTGTTGGGAGACTGTTGATTCCCGAATCACTTTTCCTGGTGGTAATCAGTCTATTCAGGTTTTCTCTTTCTTCTTGAATTAGCCTTGGAAGGTTGTATGCTTCTAGTAAATTGTCCATTTCTTCCAGATTGTCAATTTTTTTGGTATATAGTTACTCATAGTAATTTCTTAATTTTTTTTTGGTATTTCTGTGTCTGTTGTCACTTCTCCTCTTTTATTTTTGATTTTATTAATTTGGGTCCTCTCTCTCTCTTTTTTTGATGAGTCTGGCTAAAGGTTTGTTGATTTTGTTTATCTTCTCTGAATACTAACTCTTGGATTCATTGATCTTTTGTATTGTTTTTCTGGTTTCTAATGCATTTATTTCTGCTCTGATTTTTATTATCTCTTTCCTTGTACTCCCTTTCGACTTATTTTGCTGTTCTTTTTCGAAATCCCTTAAGAGTGACGATAAACTGTTGATTAGTGAGTTTTCTTGTTTCTTTAGGTAGGCCTGCAATGCTATGAATTACCCTCTCAGGACTGCTTTCACTGCATCCCATAGATTTTGGGTCGTCGTGTTTTCATTTTGGTTTGTCTTGAGATATCTTTTGATTTTTTCCTTGATCTCATGTTTGACCCATTCATTATTTAGTAGCATGTTACTCAACCTCCATGAATTGGTGTGTCTTCCAGTTTTTTTCCTGTAGTTGATTTCTAATTTCATAGCACTGTGGTCAGAGAAGACAATTGGTATGATTTGAATTTTCTTAAATTTATTAAGACTTGTTTTGCGGCCTAACATGTGGTCTAACTTGGAAAATGTTCCATGTGCGCTTGAGAAGAACGTGTATTCTGTAGCTTTGTGGTGAAATGCTCTGAAAACATCCATTAAGTCCAAGTGGTCCAATGTGTCATCTAAGGCCATTGTTTCCATATTGATTTTTTGTCTGGAAGGCCTGTCCCTTGTTGTCAGAGGTGTGTTGAAGTCCCCTACTATGATAGTGTTACTGTTGATCTCTGTCTTTATGTCAGTCAATATCTGTTTTATATATTTAGGTGCTCCTATGTTGGGTGCATATATGTTTACTAGGGTTATGTCCTCTTGTTGGATCGATCCCTTTATTATTATATAGTGCCCATCTTTATCTTTTAATGTTCTTCATTTTAAAGTCTATTTTGTCAGATATAAGTATTGCAACTCCAGCTTTTTTCTCATTTCCATTTTCTTGAAATATCTTACTCCAACCCTTCTCTGTCAGCCTGTGTGTGTCTTTTGTTCTGAGGTGAGTCTCTTGTATACAGCATATACAAGGGTTTTGCTTTCTTATCCAGTCAGCCACCCTATGTCTCCTGATTGGAACATTTAATCCGTTTACATTTAAAGTGATTATTGATAGGTACATAGTTATTGCCATTTTTAAATTTGTAGTTAGACTGTTTTCATCTCTCTTGTGTTTACAGAATCCGTTTCAATATTCCCTGCAATGCTGGTTTGATGGTAATAAATTCCTTTAGCTTATTCTTTTCTGGGAAGCTCTTTATCTCTCCATCAACCTTAAATGATAGTCTTGCTGGATAAAGCAATCTAGGTTGTAGGCCTTTGTTTTCCATCACTTTGAGTATCTCCTGCCACTCCCTCCTGGTGTGCAATATTTCTGTAGAAAAGTCATTGTTAGTCTTACGGGACTTCCCGTGTATGTAACCCTTTGTCTTTTTCTTGCTGCTTTTAGGATTCTCTCTTTGTCTTTAAGCTTTGCCATTTTAACTATAATGTGTCTTGGTGTGGACCTGTTTGGGTTTATCCTGGTTGGAACTCTCTGCACTTCCTGGGCTTCTATGTTGGTTTCCTTCATCTGGTTAGGGAAGTTTTCAGACATTATTACTTCAAATATGTTCTCAATCCCTTGCTTACTCTCTTCACCTTCTGGTATTCCTATGATGTGCATGTTGTTGTGCTTGATGTTATCCCAGAGGTCTCTTAAACCGTATTCATTGTTTTTTATTCTTTTTTCTTTCTGTTTTTCTGTTTGGATAATCTCTGCTAACTTGTCTTCTAAGTCGCTGATTTGATCCTCTGCTTCATCTAACCTGCTGGTAATTCCTTCAAGTGAGTTCTTTATTTCAGTAATTGTGTTCTTTAGTTCTAACTGGTTGTTTCATTGTGATTTCTACATCCTTCTTTATGTCTTCTCTAAGCTCCTTAAACATTCTTATCATCAGTGTTCTGAAGTCTATCTCTGATAGGTTGGTTAACTCTGTTTCATTTGTTTCCATTTCTGGAGGTTTCTTCTGTTCTTTTATTTGGGACATGTTTCTTTGTTTCCCCATTCTGGCTGACTCTCTGTGTTCGCTTTGATGTATTGGGTAGATCCCCTAGAGTTCTTAGTTCTTGCTGGGTTATCTTATGTAGTATGTGTCCTTTATATTTGACATGCACTACTTCGTTCTTCTCCTCTGCATGTGCTCCAAAGGTGATTCTTGCATTGTGTATATTGTCCTGTTAAAGAAGATCTTTAATTGTTTTTCACTTGTGAGTAGGTGGGGTTAACTCCTAGGCTGACTAGTTGTGAGACTTGGCTCTGCCCACCGCAGGGTTATCTGCTGCGTGAGGGTTGACCACTTAAATGTGGTTTGGCCTCTATGGGCTCTTGTGCCTGTAGAGAATTCCCTCTGGGTGTGTCACTTGTAGGTGAAACCCGGTAGTACTCTGGTTTGGTATGGAGTTGGCCTCTAGGTTTGTTGAATCTTGTGCCTCTTAAGCTAGGCCCTGGTAGGGCAATTTCAGAACAAAGCAAATCACCAAGCACCACCACAAGAACAACAACAAAGGAAAAATCAAATACCTTCACATGTAAAAACAACCGACAACCCCCACTCAACACAGGCAAAGATATCAAAGATATAAAGACAAAACAAAACAAAACAAAAAGCAGCGCCAGTCTTGGCTTAAGCCCACTAAGTAATCTCCAGGTTGTCCGGTGCTGTACCAAAGAGTCCTCAGCGTATTGTGCAGGCAGAGCCGGTCACCTGTTGCCCAGAGTGATGTTGGAACTGCAGATTTAGATGTGTGGGGCTGAGGGGTCTGGATGGTAGTTTCTACAATGTCAGTGCAGTTTCTGCTCTTGCCTGCACATATGCGCACTGAGAGTAGCACAACCAGGCCTGTGTCCAGTTCTCCTGGGTCTTAGGGCACTTCTTCTGTGTGTGTATGTTGTGTGTGTGTGTGTGTGTGTGTGTGGTGGGCAGGAGATTTCTGAGCTGCTGAAAGCCCACATACTGCTGATCCCTAGGAGTGTCTCTGCAGTTGTACTTGCCCTGCCATAGGCAGGTCAGAAAGGGTGGGGGCTGGGGATGGAGGGGTCTTCCCTCTCCCAGCCCAGTCGTGTCATTCTCTACCCGCAGGCCAGAATAGGTGGTGGCTGGGGGTGGAGGAGTCTCTTCTCTCCTAGCCCAGCAAAAATCACACTTCCCAGCCTCTTCCCTGGATCAGACCTGCACGCCAGTCTTCCCAGAGCCTGAGCACTAAGACTCCTCTGTAATCTGACACTACTCCTCAGTTCAGGGGCCAGTTTAAGTCTCTGGAAGGGCGGGTGTAGGATTGGAAGATGGGGTGGGGGAAAGGGGCCCAGGTATGGAGTTTGTGTCCTTTGTCCAGCCCAGGGCCCAACTGGAGATCTCACTAAGGTTATTGCCTCAAATGCCAGATAGGCTGCCCCTTGGCGGGAGATATCAGCTGTGGGACGCAGGGAAAGAGCCCACCTCCTGGCTTTTGTGTTCTCTGTTCTGTCCCGGAACCCCCTGCATCTCCACAGCCATGGATGCAGGCCAAGTCTCCACTCTTCTCCCTTCCCTCTTCCCCTGCTGGCCCAATTTGCCCACGTTCAAGTCATCCTTGTAAGAGTCTCTTAGCTGTTCTGTGTAATGAGCAGAGAGTCCTTTCATGGATTCTAGATGTTCAATTTGTGGTAAGTTCCAGAGGAGATTCAAGAAGTCCGCCTTGCTGCTGCCATTCCTATGACGTCACCCTTCATAGTATTCTTGGATGATCCTTTGCATTTCTGTGGTATCTGTGATAACTTTCCCTTGCGTTTCTGATTTTGTTTATTTGTGTTTTTTCTCTTTTATCTTAGTGTCTGGCCTACATAGGTTTCTTCAATTTTGTTTATCTTTTCAAACAACCAGCTCTTTGTTACAATAATTTTTTCTATTGTCTTTTTGTTCTCTATTTCATTTAGTTCTACTCTGATTTCTATTATTTCCTTTTTTCTCCTGACTTTCAGTTTCCTTTGTTCTTCTTTTTCTACTTCTTCAAGGTGAACAAGAGGTCATTTACCTGGGATTATTTTTGTTTCTTGAGATACGCCTGTAATTATATAAATTTCCCTCTTAAAAGTGCTTTCGCTGCATCCCCCAAATTTTTGTATCATGTATTTTAAGTCTCATTTGTTCCTGTTTATGCTTTTATCTCCCCTCTTTTTTTCTTCTTTAACCCAGTCATGCTTCAAAATATGTCGTTTAATTTCCACTTATTTGTGATTTTTCCTGCTTTCTTTTCACATTTGATACCCAGTTTCAAAGACTTGTGATTAGAGAATGTACTTGGTATGATTTCAACCTTCTTAAATTTGCTGAGCCTCGTTTTCTGTCCCAATGTGTGGTCTATCTTTAAGAATGTTCAATGTACACTAGAAAAGAATGTATAGTCTGATGTTCTAGTATGAAGTGCTCTATACATATCAGTCATGTGCATTTCATCTTATGTGTTACTTAGGACTGACATTGCTTTATTGATTTTCTGTTTGGATGATCTATCCAGGGTTGTCAATGATGTATTTAGGTCCTGTACTATAACTGTGTTTTGGTCAATTTCTCCATTCAGTTATTTCAGTAGGTGCTTTGTATATTTCCGTGCTCCCTGATTGGGGGCATAAATATTGATGACTGTTATGCTTTCTTGTTGTATAGTCCCCTTTATCATTATGAAATGTCCATCTATGTCTCTTGTTACCGTCCGCTTTATCATTATGAAATGTCCATCTATGTCTCTTGTTACCTTTTTAATGCTCCAGTCTGTTTCATCTGATATCAGTGGCTGCACATTATTTTCTGTGAATATCATTTGTTTGGTGTGCCAATTTCTACCTTTCACTTTGAGTCTCCACTTGTCTTTGTTGCTAAGATATGTCTCCTAGAGGCAGCGAACGGTTGGGTTTAGTTTCCTTTGTCCAAACTGCCTCTGTTGCCTTTTTATTGTTGAGTTCCATTTACATGTAAGGTGATTATTGATATATGAGGATTTCCTATAATTCTATCTTAACTTACCTTTTAAAATTTTATTTATATATTTTATTTATTTATTTATTTATTTATTTATTTATTTATTTATTTATTTTCATTTTAAGAATCTTCATTTCCCCTGTGTTGTGTAGTTTGGATTATATTCCCAGAATTTTCTTGTTTTTTCCTTTTTTTTTTAATTTATTGGGGTGACAATTATTACTAAAATTAGATAGATTTCAGGTGTACAATTCTGCATTACATCATCTATAAATCCCATTGTGTGTTCACAACCCGGAGTCAGTTCCCCTTCCATCACCATATATTTGACCCCTCTTACCCTCATCTCCCACCCCTCAACCCCCTTACCCTCTGGTAACCACTAAACTATTGTCTGTGTCTATGAGTTCTTGTTTCTCATTTGTTGTCCTGTTCTTTTGTTGTTTTTGGTTTATATACAACATATCAGTGAAATCATATGATTATCTGCTTTTTCTGTCTGACTTGTTTCGCTTAGCATTATACACTCAAGATTCATCCAAGTTGTCACAAATGTTCCTATATCATCTTTTCTTACCGCCATATAATATTCCATTGTGTATATATACCACAACTTCTTTATCCATTCATCTATTGCAGGACATTTTGGTTATTTCCACGTCTTGGCCTACATAAACAAAGCTGCAATGAACATTGGAGCACACATGTCTTTATGTGTAGATGTTTTCAGATTTTTTGGATAGATACCCAGGAGAGGGATTGCTGGGTCATATGGTAATTCTATTCGTAATTTTTTGAGGAACCTCCACACTGCCTTCCATAACGGCTGCACCAGTCTGCATTCCCACCAACAGTGGATGAGGGTTCCTTTTTCTCCACAACCTCTGCAACACTTGTTACTATTTGTCTTGTTGATGATAGCCATTCTGACTGGGGTGAGGTGATATCTCGTTGTGGTTTTTATTTGCATTTCTCTGATGATTAGTGATGTTGAGCACTTTTTTATATGTCTATTTGCCATTTGTATGTCCTCTTTGGATAAATGTCTCTTCAGGTCTTCTGCCCATTTTTCAATTGGGTTGTTTGTTTCCTTGTTGAGTTTCAAGAGTTCCTTGTATATTTTGGATATTAGCCCCTTATCAGAGGCACTGTTTGCAAAAATCTTCTCCCATTCAGTTGCTTGCCTCTTTATTTTGTCGATGGTTTCTTTTGCTGTGTAGAAGCATTTAAGTTTCATATAGTCCCATTTGTTTATTTTAGCTTTTACTTCCATTGCCTTTGGAGTCAAATTCACAAAATGCTCTTTGAACCCAAGGTCCATAAGTTTAGTACCTATGTTTTCTTCTATGCAGTTTATTGTGTCAGGTCTTATGCTTAAGTCTTTGATCCATTTTGAATTAATTTTGGTACATGGTGACAGATAGCAGTCCAGTTTCAATCTTTTGCATGTGGCTTTCCAATTCTCCCAGCACCATTTATTGAAAAGGCTGTCTTTGCTCCATTGTATGTTTTTAGCTTCTTTGTCAAAAATTATCTGTCCATATTTATGTGGTTTTATTTCTGGGTTCTCAGTTCTATTCCATGGGTCTATGTGTCTGTTTTTCGCCAATATCATGCTGTTTTGATTATTGCAGCCCTGCAGTACAAGCTAAAGTCAGGGAGTGTGATACCTCTAGTATTTTTCTTTTTTCTTAAAATTGCTTTGGCTATTCAAGGTCTTTTGTGGTTCCAAACAAATCTGATGGTTTTTTGTTCTATTTATTTTAAAAATGCCATTGGGATTTTGATGAAGATTGCATTAAATCTGTATATTGCTTTGGGTAATATGGCCATTTTAACTATGTTGATTCATCCAATCCATGAGCATGGGATGTCTTTCCATTTCTTGTGTCTGCTTTAATTTATTTCAAAAAAGTCTTACATTTTTCAGCATATAGGTCCTTCACATCCTTGGTTAAGTTTATTCCTAGGCATTGTATTCTTTTTGCTGCAATTGCAAAAGGAATTGTTTTTTGTATTTCTTTTTCCGAGATTTCATTGTTAGTATATAGGAATGCAATGGACTTTTGTACGTTGATTTTGTAGCCAGCAACTTTACTGTATTCGTTGATTGTTTCTAAAAGCTTTTTGATGGAGTCTTTAGGGTTTTCTGTATACAGCATCATGTCATCTGCAAAAAGTGATAATTTAACTTCTTCATTCCCAATGTGGATGTCTTTTATTTCTTTCTCTTGCCTGATTGCTCTGGCAAGGACTTCTAACACTATGTTGAAAAGCAGAGGTGATAGGGGACAGCCCTGTCGTGTTCCTGAACGTAGAGCAAAGGGCTTCAGTTTTTCACCATTAATTATGAGATTAGATGAGGGCTTTTCATATATGGCCTTTGTTATGTTAAGTTATTTTCCTTCTATACCTATTTTATTAAGAGTGTTAATCATAAATGGATGTTGTATCTTGTCAAATGCTTTTTCTGTATCAATTGATATAATGATATGATTTCTGACCTTTATTTTGTTTATGTGGTGTATCATATTGATGGACTTGCGGATATTGAACCATCCTTGTGCCCCGGGGATGAACCCCACTTGGTCGTGCTGAATGATCTTTTTAATGCATTGTTATATTCGATTTGCTAGAATTTTTTTTAGAGTTTTTGCGTCTATATTCATCAGATATATTTGTCCGTAGTTTTCTTTTTTTGTGTTGTCCTTACCAGGATTTTTTATCAGGGTAAGTTGGCCTCATAAAATGAGTTTGAGTGTATTGTCTCTTCTTCAATTTTTTGGAAGAGTGTGAGCAGGATTGGTATTGATCCTCTTTGAAGGTTTGGTAGAATTCACTAGTGAAGCCATCTGGTCCCGGGCTTTTGCTTTTGGGAAGGTTTAGTATGACTGATTCAATTTCGTTACTGGTGATCGGTCTGTTTAGATTTTCCAGTTTTTCATGGTTCAGCCTTGGAAGGCTTATATGTTTCTAAGAACTTGTCCAGTTCTTGTAGTTATTGAATTTGGTGGCATATACTCCTTCATAATATCCTAGGATGACGCTTTATATTTCTGTGGCATCTGCGATAACTTCACCATTTTCATTTCTGATTTTGTTAATTATTGTCTTCTCTATTTTTATCTTAGTGAGGCTGGCCATGGGTCAATTTTGTTAATCTTTTCAAAGAACCAGCTCTTTGTCACATTAATTTTTTCTGTTACCTTTTTCTTCTCTATTTCATTTAGTTCTGCTCTGATTTTTGTTATTTCCTTTCTTCTGCTGACCTTGGGTTTCACTTGTTCTTCTTTTTCTAATTCTTTAAGGTGTAACATGAGGTTATTTATTCGGGAATTTTCTTGCTTCTTGAGATAGACCTGTAATGATATGAATTTCCCTCTTAAAACTGCTTTCGCTGCATCTGAAAGATTTTGGTAGGATGTATTTTCATTGTCATTTGTTTCTATGTATCTTTTAATCTCTCCTATAATTTCTTCTTTGACCCAGTCGTTCTTTAAAAGTATGTTATTTAATCTCCATGTGTTTGTGTTTTTCCCTGCTTTCTTTTTGCAGTTCATATCCAAGTTAAAAGCCTTGTGATCAGACAATATGCTTTGTATGATTTCAATTTTAAATTTGCTAAGGCTGATTTTATGTCCCAATATATGGTCTATCCTTGAGAATGTTCCACGTACACTAGAAAAGAATTTATAGTCTGATGTTTTAGGATGAAGTGCTCTATATAGGTCAGTTATTTTCCATTTCATCTAATGTGTCATTTAGGGCTGCTATTTCGTTATTTATTTTCTGTTTGGATGATCTATCCATAGCTGTCAGTGATGTATTTAGGTCCCCTAGTGTAACTGTCTTTTCGTCAATTTCTCCCTTTAGTTCTGTTAGTAGTTGCTTGGTATATTTTGTTGCTCCCTGATTGGGGGCATAAAAATTGAAGACTGCTTTGATTTCTTGTTGTATAGTCCCCTTCACCATTATAAAATGTCCATCTTTGTCTCTTGTTATCTTTTTCACCCTGAAGTCTGTTTCATCTGATATCATTATGGCTACACCTGATTTTCTCTGGGTAACATTTGCCTGGTGTGTCAATTTCCACTCTTTCACTTAGATTCTATGCTTGTCCTCGTAGCTGAGATGTGTCTCTTGGAGACAGCATATGGTTGGGTTAAGTTTTTGATCCAATCTGCTACTCTGTGCCTTTTTATTGGTGAGTTCAGTCCATTTACATTTAAGGTGATTATTGATATGTGAGGATTTCCTGTCATTCTATCTTTAGTTTTCTGGTAATGCTGTGTCTCCATTATTTCTTTGCCTTTTTGTTGTTATCTATTATTTCTGTATGGTGGTATTCTATAATGTTTCCCTCTGTTTCTTCTTTCATTACAGTATGTATTTCAGTTCTGGATTTTTCTTCAGTGGTTACCCTTAAGTTTAAGTAAAATAATGTTTGATATTTAGAGTATTCCATTTTCTTTAGCACACTTACTTTCTCCATTCCCATATTCCGGTTCAGGCCTTTACTCTCCCCCTTTTTATATTTTGGATGCCACAAATTGTCCCTGTTGATGGTGGTCGTATAGCTTTCTTTAGTATTTCTTGTAGTGCTGGTCGTGTATTAGAAAATTCCCTCAGCTTCTGTATGTCTGGAAAGGTTTATTCCTCCTTCATATCTAACGGATATCTTTGCTGGATACATTATTCTTGGCTCATAATTTCTCTCTTTCAATAGTGTGAATATTTGGTTCCACTCCCTCCTGGCTTTTAGAGTTTCTGCTGAAAAATCTGATGATAATCTAATGGGCTTTCCTTTGTAGGTTACCGTCTTCTTTTCCTTGGCTTCCTTGAGGATTCTTTCTTTGTCGTTGATTTTAGACAGCTTCAATACAATGTGCCTTGGAGAAAGCCTGTTGGTATTGAGGTAATTAGGTGTTTTATATGCTTCTTGGATTCGAGGATCCAGTTCTGTCCACAAGTTTGGGAAGTTCTTATCAAGAATTTGTTTGAATATATTCTCTGTTCCCTTTTCTCTTTTTTCTCTTTCTGGTATGACCATTATTCTTATATTGCTCTTTCTGATGGAGTCAGAAAGTTCTTGTATAGTTCTTTCATTTCTTTTAAGTCTCAAGTCTCTTTCTTCTTCCATCTTTGTAATTTCCAGGTTTCTATCTTTCTTTGATGTCACTGATTCTTTCCTCCATCTGGTCAACTCTACTACCTAAGCTGGTTTTTTCATTCTTATTTTCTTCTATTGAGTTTTTTCAGAACTGCAATATTGAATTGTATGTCGTTTAAGTCACATATTTCCATATCTTTAAGTTCCTTTTCTGGAGAGTTTTCACTTTCTTTCTGAGCTGTCTTGTTGCCTTGGTTATTCATGGTAATTACTGTTTATTATTTCTCTTCCTAGACATCTACAGGAGTGGCCTCTGCAACAGGTTGATAGGAAGAGGTCTTTCGTTTTCCATTACTTGTTGTTAGAATGTCTTATTTTCTCTCCGACTGTAACCTTTTATTTGTCTCACCCGGTAGTGCTGTGTTTTGTCTATACTATTCCAGCTTGTCACACAATGGGTGGTGTGGGGACAGAGCCCCAAAAAGCAATTTCCAGGTTCTCAGCCTCACATAGAAAGGTGCTGGCTCAGGTAGTAAATGGCCATCGACTGTGATCAAATGGCCAGCAGCTGTGGCTAGTTGGCCGTCAGCTGTAACCAGTGAGCCATTAGCCATGGATATAACTGCCGAGGCTAGGCTAGCAGAAAAAAAAGGGGGGAGCTAGCAAGAAGATGGTGGCTGAGCCTGCAAGCGGCGCAGTGAGGGTTGAGAATTGTGTGGCTCCTGTTTCCTGTTTCTCCAACCCAGCCGCCAGCGAGAGTATAGAGATATGACTCCCCTACTTATGGCTCCGTGGGTGTTCCTTTTTGGCCTCACCATATCCTGCGTTCTTATGTGGGGAGCGGGACCAGAGGCCCCGCCTGCCGCCCCGCACGACACTTGGCGTAGTCGGCAGGATCCCCTGCACTACAGGAGGATTCCGTGGGAGACGGGCTTCTTCTCTGTTAATAGTTCTCTTGGGTCACAGGGCACAGTGTCTGTGTGGGCATGCGGAGAACTTTTGAATTTCCAAAGCTCTTCCTGCACCAGATTCAGAGCCCGTATGTTTCAGCAGTTCTGTTTACTCCTGCAGGGATCCACCCAGATAGGTGGGGCCAGGGTCGGGGTGAGTTGTGAGAGGTGGCCTAGAGCAATGGCGGCGACCACCACCACAGCCGGTCCTGCTTCCACAGCTCCCTCCACTCTGCCAGAACTAGTTGGTCTGCGAATTTGTGTCTGCGGTCCACAGTTCTCAGAACAGCAAATATTCTGTTCTTTTGATCTGACACTGCTACTGTTCCACTTCTAGCACCTGCTAGGTGGGGGCGGGGCGAGCTCTGGGAGTGTAGGGCGGGGGCGGCTAGTCTCAGTGCCTAAGGTTTCCGTTCTCTGCTCGGCAGTGAGGACTTAAACCACTGTTTTCAGCCTTCTTCCCTCAGTTTTTGCTCCGAGGTATCTGCTGTGAGTGTTGGGTTCAGCCGTGTTATATGCTGCCCCTCAGCCCTGTGGGGCATATGTGGAGCCCTAGCAGTCCGAGTTCTTCCCTCTGCCGCAGCTGGTAGTTCTGGGATGCAGCGAGCTCGGAGCAGTGAGCTAGGTGTGCGTTTTGCACCGGCCCGCGCGGCTCTGTCTCCACACTTCTCCCTTCCCTCCTCCCCCGCTCGCGGAATTCTCCCACCTTTCAGTGAATTCAGTAGTGGGCCTCTTCGTCTTGACTGTCTGCTGTGCTTGGAGTCCTTTGTGGAGTTATTGTTGTTCGATTAGTTGTAAATTCCAGGGGAGCTTTACAGAGGCTCACCTCAAGCCGCCATTTTGATGACGGCACTCCCTATCTTAACTTTCTGTTGCATTTTTGTTGCTGTCTATCATCAGTGTGGTGGCATTATATGACTTTTTCCTTTTTTATGATATATATTTCAGTTCTAGATTTTGTTTGAGCTGTTATATTAAATTTATGTAAAAAGAAGTTTCATATTTATTTAGAGTATTCCATTTTCTTCAGCATGCTTCCTTTCTCCTTTCCCTTGTGCCAGTTCTGAACTTTACTCTCTCCCCTTATATGTTGTTGTCACAAATTATCCTTATTTATGCTGTGAGTTGGTTTCTGCACTGCAATAGGAAGTTGTCTTTTTCATCTTTGTGTGTGTGTGTGTGTGTGTGTGTGTGTATCCTTCATCTTCTTTATACCCTATGTTATATTTAGGTGTATAGTGTCCTATTTGGTGTATGGGTTGCAATTTCCTGTTTTTCTCTGTTTGTTCATAACACTAATCATGGTTTTGTATTTTTCTGCTGCTCTGTTTCAAGTTGATAGTCTCCTTCATTATTTCTTGTAGTGCAGGTCTTATGTTAGAAGATTTCCTCAGCTTCTGTATGTCTGGAAATGTCTTTATTCCTCCTTCATATCTAAAGTATATTTTTGCTGGATATATTATTATTTGTTCATAATTTCTCTCATTCAAAAGTTTGAATATTTGATTCCAATTTCTCCTGGCTTGTAGAGTTTCTGTTGAAAAATCTGATGATAATCTAATTGCCTTTCAATTGTAGGTTATTATCTTCTTTTCCCTGGCTGCCTTGAATGTTCCTTCTTTTTAGTTAATTTTTGACAGCTCAATACGATGTGCTTTAGAGAAAACCTTTTGGGATTGAGGAAGTTAGGTGTTCTATTTGCTTCTTGGATTCCAGGATCCAGTGCTTTCCACAAGTTTGGGAAGTTCTCCTCGACTATTTGTTTAAATATATTCTCTGTTCCTGTCTTTCTTCTCCTTCTGGTATGCCCATTATTCTTATATTGCTCTTTCTGATGGAGTCAGAAAGTCTTGTAGAGTTCTTTCATTTCAAAGGCTTGTGTTCAGAGAATATGCCTGGTATGATTTCGTTGAAGTTGGATATCACCTACTAAAAGAAAGCAGGAAAAAACACAAATATGTGGAGATTAAACAACATAATTTTTAAAAAAAAACATATTAAAAATATTTTTAAATACGTTTTTATTAGTTTCATGTGAACAAAACACAGTAATAGTTAGACATTTATCATTTATACCCCTCACAAAGTGATAGCCCCACTACCACAATATACTATACAGCCCCTAAATTTCCACTGTCTCTATTCCTTATGCTGTACCTCACAACTTGTGACGATATATATAAAATTATCGTTTACATTCATTATCATTTAACTTCAGCTTCAGGTGTACAACACACTGTTCAGGCATCTACAGCATCCCTGAAGTGGTCTCCCTAATAAGACAATGGACCATTGGATACTCTACAAAATCATTACAACATTATCTATTATATTCCCCAAATTGACTTTCATATCCCCGTGACAATCTTGAGGTTACCAATTGTGGTTTCTAATCCCCACACCTTCTCCCTTATCCCCGTCCCCCCTCCCATCTAGCAACCCTCAGTTTTTCCTCTATGTCTCTGAGACTGTTTCTGATTAGTTTGTTCATTTATTCTATTATTTAGATTCCACATATAAATGAGATCGTATGGTATTTGTCTTTCTCTGTCTGACTTATTTCACTTAGCATAATGTTCTCTAGGTCCATCCGTGTCGTTGCAAATGGTAAGATTTTGTTCTTCTTTATGGCTGAGTAATACTCCATTGTATAAATATACCACCGTTTCTTAATCCAGTAGTCTACCAAGGGGCATTTCGGTTTTTTTCCATGTCTTGGCTATTGTGTGTAGCACTGCAATACACAAAGGGGTGCAAAGATTTTTTCGAATTAGCATTTTGGAATTCTCTGGATACCCAAGTGTGGGCTTGCTGGGTCATAAGGTAGTTCCATTTTCAATTTTTTGAGATACCTCCATACTGTTTTCCATAGTGGCTGCACCAATCTGCAACCCAAACAACAGTGCACAAGAGTTCCCTTTCCCCCACATCCTCACCAGCACTTGTTGTTTGTTGATTTATTGATGACAGCCATTCTGACCCGTATTAATTGTGGGTTTTACTTGTATTTCTCTAATTATTAGTGAGGTTGAGCATTTTTTCATGTCTGTTTGCCATCTGTATGTCCTCCTTAGAAAAATGTCTCTTTGTGTCCTCTGTCCATTTTTAAATGGATTGTTTGTTTTTGGAGTTGAGTTGAATGAGCTTTTTTTTTATTTTAATAAATTTTGGATATTAACCCCTTATCAAATATATCATTGAAATATCTTCTCCCATTCAGTAGGATCACTTTTTGTTTTATTGATGATTTCCTTACCTGTGAAAAGACTTTTAGTTTGACGTAATCCCATATGTTTACTTTTTCTCTTACTTCCCTTTCCTGAGGGGATATAGCAGTAAAAATATTACTCCAGGTAATGTCTGTAAACTTTCTTTCTATATTTTTTTCTAGGAATTTTATGGTTTCAGATCTTACATTTAAGTCTTTAAGACATTTTGAATTAATTGTTTTATATGGTGTGAGGAGGTGGCCCCAGTTCATCTTTTTGCATGTGTCTGTCCAGGTTTTCCAGCACCATTTATTGAATAGACTGTCTTTATCCCAACATAAATTCTTGCTTCCATTGTCGTAAATTAAATGACCATATAGGCATGGATTTATTTCTGGGCTTTCTATTTTGTTCCATTGATCTATATGTCTGTTTTTATGCGAGTACCATGCTGTTTTGATTACTGTAGCCTTGTAGTATAATTCGATGTCACGTATTGTGACACCTCCCACTTTGTTCTTATTTCTGAAGATTGCCAAGGCTATCTTTTATGGTTCCATATAAATTTTAGGATTATGTATTCTTTTTCTGTGAAAAATACCCTTGGTAATTTGATAGGAATTGCACTGAATCTGTATATTGCCTTAGGCAGTGTGGACATTTTAACAATATTAATTCTTCCTATCCATGTGCATGGTACGTGTTTCCACCTATTTGTATCTTCTTTAATTTCTCTCTTCAGTGTCTTATACTTTTCTGAGTACAGATCTTTTACTTATTTGGTTGAATTTATTCCCAGTGATTGTAAATGGGATAGTTTTCTTAATTTCTCCTTCTGATATTTTATTATTGGTATATACAAATGCAATTGATTTCTGAATATTAATTTGTATCCTGCTACTTTACTAAATTCATTTATCAGTTCTAATAGTTTTTTGATGCAGTCTATGGCGTTCTCTCTATATAGTATCATATTATCTGCATATAAAAACAATTTTACTTACTCCTTACAAATTTGGATGCCTTTTATTTCTTTCTCTTGTCTGATTACTGTGGCTAGAACTTCCATCACTGTGTTGAATAGAAGTGGAGAAAATGGGCAACATTGCCTAGTTTCTGATCTTAAGGGGAATGGTTTTACCTTTTCCCCATTGAGTATGATGTTAGCTGTGGGTTTATCATACATGGCCTTTATTATGTTGCAATATTGTCCTTCTATTCCCACTTTCTTAAGAGTTTTTATCATAAATGACTGCTGCATATTGTCAAATGCTTTTTATGCATGTATTGATATGATCATATGAGTTTTATTTTTTGTTTTGTTAATGTGGTGTATCACATTAATTCATTTGCAGATGTTGAACCATCCTTGCATAACAGGAATGAATCCCACTTCATCATGGTGTATGATCCTTTTAATGTATTGCTGAAATCTGTTTGCTAATATTTTGTTGAGGATTTTTCCATCTATGTTCATTAAGGATATTGGCCTGTAGTTTTCTTCTTTTGTAATGTCTTTGTCTGATTTGGGGATCAGGGTGATAGTGGCCTCATAAAATGATTGTTGGACAATTCCCTCCTTCTGGCTTTTTTGGAATAGTTTGAGGAGAATAGATGATAATTCTTTTTTAAATGTTTTGTAAAATTCTGTTGTAAATCCATTTGGCCTAGGGTTTTGTTTTTTGGGAGCTTGTTGCTTACTGATTCAATTCTCTGATAGTAATCAGTCTATTCAGGTTTTCTGTTTCTTCTTTAGTTAGTCTTGGAAGGTTGTATGCTTCTAGAAAATTGTCCAATTCTTCTAGATTGTCTAATTTGTTGGCATATACATCCTCATAGTAATTTCTTAATATTTTTTCTATTTCTGTGGTGTCTCTTCTCATGTCTCCTCTTTAATTTTTTATTTTATTAACTTTGGTCCTCCCCCTCCTCTCTCTCTCTCTCTCTCTCTCTCTCTCTCTCTCTCTCTCTCTCTCTCTCTCTCTCTCTCTCGATGAGTCTAGCTAAAGGTTTGTTGATTTTGATTATCTCTTGAAAAAGCAGCTCTTGGTTCTATTCATTGTATGCATTGGTTTTATTTATTTATTTATTTATTTATTTATTTATTTATTTATTTAGTATCTACTTCATTTATTTCCATGCTGATCTTAATTATCTCCATCCTTGTACTCCTTTTGGGCTTATTTAGAGTTCTCTTTCCAGATTCCTTAACTGTAAGGATAAAATGTTGATTTGAGATTTTTCTTGTTTCTAAGGTAGGCCTGCAATGCTATGGATTTCCATCTTAAGACTGCTTTCACTGCATTCAATAGATTTGGTGTCACTGTATTTTCATTTTTGTTTGTCTCGAGGTATCTTTTGATTTTGTCCTTGATGTCATTGTTGACCCATTCATTATTTAGTAACATATTATTCATCCTCCATGTATTTGTGTGTCCTCCAATTTTTTCCTGTAGTGATTTCTAATTTCATAGCACTGTGGTGAGTGAAGACACTTAGTATGATTTCAATTTTCTTAAATTTATTAAGACTTGTTTAGTTTTCCAGTACGTGTTTGTAGAATGTTTCATTTTCTCTCCGACTGCAGCCTTTTTTCTCTCTCACACTGTGGGGTTATGGTTTCTCAGCACTATTTCAGCTTCTTACACAATAGGGGGATACCCTGGAAGGTGGGCTTCTCCTCTGTTAAAAGTTTGCCTGGGTCCTAGAGCACTACATCCCTGTGGGGATGGGGAGAGCTTTTGAAGTTCCAAAGCTCTTCCTGCACCAGATTCAGAGCCTGTGTGTTTCAGCAGTTCTGTTTACTCCTGCAGGGATCCGCCCAGATAGGTGGGGACAGAGGTGGGTTGAGTTGTGAGAATTGACCCAGAGCAATGGCAGCGACCACCACCACAGCCAATCGTACTTCCACAGATCCCTCCACTTTGCTGGAACTAGTTGGGCTGCGAATCTGTTTCTGTGGACCACAGTTCTCAGAACTGCAAATACTCTGTTCTTTTGATCCAACACTGCTGCTGTTCCGCTTCTAAAACTGGGAAGGTGGGGGCGGGGTGAGATCTGGGAGGGTAGGGAGGGAGCAGCTAGTCTCAGTGCCTAAGGCTTCTGTTCTCTGTGGCAGTGAGGGCTTAAATCACCTTTTCAGCCCTCTTCGCTCAGTCCTTGCTCTGAGATCTTTGCCGTGAGCGTTTGTTTCAGCTATTCTATATGCTGTCCCCTCAGCCCTGTGGGCCATAAGTGGAGCCCTAGCAGTTTGAGTTCTTCCCTCTCCCGCAGCTGCGGTAGTTCTGGGATGCAGCGAGGTCGGAGCACTGAGCTAGGTCTGAGTCCTGCACCCACTGGGCTCCATCTCTGTACTTCTCCTCCCCTGCTCACACAATTTGCCCACCTTTAGGTGAATTCAGTAGTGAGACTCTTCGTCTTGCCTGACTGCTGTGCAGGGAGTCCTTTGTGGAGTTATAGTTTTTCAATTTGTTGTAAATTCCAGGGGAGATTTCCAGAGGCTCACCTCACACCGTCATTTTTCTTAATCGCTCCCCCTGTCATTTTCAATGATTTGGGGCACCCATTGATGGCACACAGCTGTCTAAGAGCAACAGCTGTACGCCAGTGATCTACAGCTGGACACAGGCAAGCAAACATCAACCCCATAGCAGTGCAAATTCAAGGGTCTGGTTTTCTTATCCACTTAGCCATCCTTTGTCTTTTGATTGGAACAGTTAATCCATTTACATTTAAAGTGATCATTGATAGGTACATAGTTATTGCCATTTTGCTATTTGTATTTCTGGTCTTCATTAGTTAGATTGTTTTCATCTTTCTTCTGCTTACAGAAGTCCTTTCAACATTTCCTGCATTGCTGGCTTGGTGGCAATGAATTCCTTTAGCTTGTTCTTTTCTAGGAAGTTCTTTATCTCTCCTCAATTTTAAATGATCGCCTTGATGGATAGAGCAATCTAGGTTGTAGGCCTTTGTTTTTCATCACTTTGAATACCTCCTGCCACTCCCTTCTGGCCGGTAAGATTTCTTTAGAAAAGTCACTTGATAGTCTTACAGGAGTTCCCTTGTTTGTAACTCGCTGTCTTTCTCTTGCTGCTTTTAGGATTCTCTCTTTGTCTTTAACCTTTGCCATTTTAACTATCATGTGATTTTTTGTGGGTCTGTTTGGGTTCATCTTGTTTGGAACTCTCTGCATTTCCTGGGCTTTTATGTTAATATCCTTCACCATATTAAGAAAGTTTTCAGTCATTATTTCTTCAAATATGTTCTTGATCCCTTGTTCCCTCACTCCACCTTCTGGTATTCCTATGATGTGCATGTTGTTGCACTTGATGTTATCCCAGAGGTCTCTTAAATCATTTTCATTTTTTTTATTCTTTTTTCTTTTTATTGTTCTGCTGGATGATCTCTGCTAACTTGTCTTCTAAATTGCTGATTCAATCCTCTGCCTCATTTAACCTGCTGGTAATTCCTTCGAATGTTTTCTTTGTTTCAGTTATTTTATTCTTTATGTCTAACTGGTTGTTCTTTATGATTTCTCTATTCTTCTTTATATTGTCACTAAGCTCCTTAAACATTCTTATCATCAGTGTTCTGAACTGTGTCTCTGATAGTTTGGTTGCCTCTATTGTTTTGGGGTCCAACTCTGGAGATTTCTTCTTTTCTTTTATTTGGGACATGTTTCTTTGTTTCCCCATTCTAGCTGGCTCTCTGTGTTTGCTTGAATATATTAGGTAGATCCCCTAGGGTTCTCGATCATTGCTGGGTGATCTTATGAAGTACGTTTCCTTTATATTTGACTTGCACCACTTTGATGTTCTCCTGTGCATGTGCTCCAATGGTGACCCTTTTGTTGTTTGTATTCTCCTGTTAAAGTTGAGCTTTAGTTGCTTTTGGCTTGTCAGTAGATGGGATTGACTCCTAGGCTGACTAGTTGTGAGACTTGGCTCTGCCCACAGTGGATGATCTGCTGTGTGAGGGTTGACTGCTCAGATGAAGCTTGGCTCCTATGGGCTCTTGTGCCTGTAGAGAATTCCCTCTGGGTGTGTCACTTGTAGGTCAAATCTGGTACACTGTGGTTTGGTCTGGAGTTGGTCTCTGGATTTGTTGAATCTTGTGCCTCTTTGGCTGGGGCCTGGTGTAGGTCAGTTTTGGAACAAAACAAATCAACATGCACAACAGCAACAACAACAAGGAAGAAAAAACCAGATACATTCACATATAAAAACAACCAATAACCCACACTCAACACAGGCAGAAATATCAAAAATACAAAAAACAAAACAAAAAAAAACAGTGCCTATCTTAACTTAAACCCACCAAACAATCTCCAGGTTGTCCTCTCTGCTGTACAAAGAGTCCTCTGCATCTTGTGAAGCTAGAGCCAGCCACCTGGCACCCAGAATGTCCCTAGCACTGCAGTTCTAGATGAGTGGGGCTATGGGGTGTGGATGGTAGTTTTTACAAAGTCAGTGCAGTTTCTGCTCTCGCCTGCATATAACTTGCTCTGAGACTACCACAGCTAGCCACTGGGAGGCGGGTTTATTCCCTGTGCCCAGGTTCTCCTGAGTCTTAGGGCACTTCTCCCAAGGAGGGGTGTGGGGAGCATGAGATTTCTGAGTAGCTGAAAGCTGAGAGCTGCCTCTGCCATCTGCTGTTGGCCTCTGCATGTGTCTCTGTAGATGTAATTGTCCTGCACTGCATCCCAGAAAAAGTGGGGGCTGGGAAGTGATGTGTCTTCCATCTCCCAGGCCAGTAGTGTCACACTCTTCCCAGCTTCTTCCCTAGGTCACAGCTGTAAAGCCGCTTTTTCTAGGTCCTGAACACTATAGCTCCTCTGTAATCTGACACTACTGTTCAGTTCAGGGACCAGCTTGAGACTCTGGAAAGGTGGGGTAGAATTGCTGTGGGAGAGTAGGAGAAGGGCCAAGGTATGGAGTTTGCCTTTTGTCTTTTTGTCTGACCTAGGGCCCAGCGGAGATCTCAGCTGAGGTTACTGCCACAAAAGCTGGATATGCTGCTCTCTTGGCAGGAGAAATCAGCTGTGGGATGCAGAGAAAGAGCCCACCTCCTGGCTCTTGTGATCTCTGTTCTGTTTCCTGAGGCCCCCACATCTTGGCAGCCACAGATGCGGGCTGCATCTCTGCTGTGCTCCCTTCCCTTTTCCCCTGCTCACCCGGTTTGCCCACCTTCAAGTAATCTTCGTATGAGACTCTTAACTATTCTGTGTGATGAGCATAAAGTACTTTGATGGGTTATAGATGTTCAATTTGTGTTGAGTTCCGGAGGAGAACTCAAGAAGACCACCTTGCTGCCACCAATCCTGTGACGTCAGTCTCCAACAACATGCTTTTATAGAATGACTGGGTCAAAGAAGAAATAAGAGGAGAGATCAAAAGACACATAGAAAAAAATGAGAATGAAAATACATCCTACCAAAATTTTTAGGATGCAGCGGAAGCACTTTTAAGAGGGAAATTAGAGGCCTATCTCAGAGAGAAGAATAATCCCACATAAATAACCTCTCCTTGCATCTTAAAGAACTAGAAAAAGAAGAACAAATGAAACCCAAAGTCACCAGAAGGAAGGAAATATTAAAAATCAGAGCTGAACTAAATGAAATAGAGAACAAAAAGACAATAGAAAAAATTGATGCAACAAAGAGCTGGTTCTTTGAAAAGATTAATAAAATTCACAAACCCTTGGGGAGACTCGCTAAGATAAAAAGAGGAAAGACACAAATAAACAAAATTAGAAATGAAAGGGGGGAAGTTACCACAGATGCCACAGAAATGCAAAAGGTTACCAAGAATACTGTGAAGGACTATATGCCACTAAATACTGTAACCTAGAAGAAATGGACAGAATATTATAATTTGGTAACTCTGGACATCTGATTCTCTCCCTTTCATGGTTTGCTTTTTGTTGTTTTTATGAAGGTTATAGTAATTCTTTTGTTTAGTGACTTTCTCAAACTATTTTTGTAAATATTATATTCATTGTTAGAGTGGCCACTAAAGTTTCTCTTCCGTAGTATGTATTCAGTTAATATTTTGAGACAGATTTCCTTGAATGCCAGGAGCTAAAAAATATAAAGAAAGAAATAGAGTAACCCACTTCCAAACTAAACTAAGAAAACTTCTCACAGTTTTTACAGATTTGCCTTGTTCAGGGACATTTCTTCCACACTTCACCAGGCTTGAACTGAGCTTAGAGATCAGCCTTAGTTGAAAGCTTAGTGTTCTCATAGATTTACTGAACATGCATGTCAGTTTATAAATTTCCTGTATATACAACTTCTTTTAGATGTACTAATTTCAAAAAAAAAAAAAAAAAAAACCTCCCCATTTTTGTCTCCTGGGCCTTATGTGGACTGTTGTATGTTTTGTTTTCAGGAATCTTTAGGTTGTTGTTTTATCTTGTAGCATTTTTATTCAAAGCCTGCCACTTTTCCAACCTGACCTCTGAGTTAGGTGAAACAAATTGTCCTACATTGTTGTTCAGGTATCCCAGAGAAGTTAGAACAGACATATACGATAATTTGTGAATAAGGTCTATTCTGCTCCTTTTGGATTCAGGGACCAGGATCCCACACTAGGAATTCAAATTTCTATCTTCAAGATTGTCACCATGCAGGGAGGAAGTGGGCCAAAGTCTAGTAAAAATCCCATAAAGATTTACTATTCTTTCAAAGTTATACTTTTTGTTGATTTAATGTTCAGCTGTTTGTTCTAAAATTTTTACTGTTTTCCATAATTCTAACAAAGTTGATTCTGACAATTTCTGGTTGTTTTCTGATGCTTCTTTGGTGGAATGAAAGCTTTGAGATGCCTACTGTGCCATTTTGCTGACATTACTTCCTTCTTTTAATCCTTTACAAATGTCAAACTTTTCCACAATTGGTCAGTAAGATCCTTTTCAGATTGGCCCATGGATTCTTTCAACACGACCCTAATAGTTTTTTGTAGCCTTCTCACTATCTTGTATGATAAGATATGACTGACCGAGAATCAGCCATTTCTCTATGACACCCTAGTGTCTTTTGATGGAACAACAGTATTTCAAGTTCACAATCTATGTGTTAGACAGCTGATTACTACTCATTTGTCCAATATTTCTAGGTCTTCCTCATGTATAGTACTGGTATAGGTAGATGATAGATAGATGATAGATAGATAGATAGATAGATAGATAGATAGATAGATAGATAGATGATAGATAGACAGATGATAGATAGAAAGAATACCTCATGAGTCCATATGTATACTTCCAATTCCAATTCAAGATGACAGGGTCTACATTACATCTTTGTTCCCCATCCAGTTTCAACTGTTATTCTCAATTTAGTCTGATGTATTTCCAGTGAACACTTTTAGGTTATGATGAGGCTCTTTTGTTCTAAGGTACATCAGATGTCCTGTTGCTTCCCTTTACTTTATTCTACACATCCCCTGGTATTATGCTGCTTTTGCTGTGTTGATATTTGTCCTTCTCATCTACTGGTATTTGAAGGTTGTGAGGATATCTTATCACCTGCTTTTGTTGTAAATGTTGCTTATGAATTTTAAATTTGGATATCTAGTTGTTCTATCTGCTTTTATTAGAGATTCAAAAGCTATGCTGCTGTTGCCACCATTTCCCCCAAATGCTTTCCTGTTATTACCATTCTATATGTGGGAAAATTGATATACACAGAGAATAAGTGACTAAGTGACTTTCTCAATGTTATTGAGTAATTAGCGAAGCTGGAATTCAAGTACTTGCAACTTAAGTAGAGCTCATATATTTAACCTCTATTCTATGCCGCCAGGTCAGAAAGTACCTGTTCATTTCCTGGGGAGAGCATACTTTTTCACCTGTCCCATTATTTCTACTTAGGATTTTTTTTTAATTAAAATTTATTGGGGTGACAACGGTCAACCATACTACATAGGTTTCAATGTACAATATAATACATCATCTATATATTGCATTATATGTTCAACACCCAGAGTCAGTTCTCCTTCCATCACCATATATTTCACCCCCTTTACCCTTTTCTACCATCCCCCCTCCCTCTGGTAACCACTAAACTGCTGTCTGTGTCTATCAGTTTTTGTTTATTTGTTTGTCTTGTTCCTTTGTTGTTTTCAGTTTTATATCCCACATATCAGTGAAGTCATATGGTTCTCAACTTTTTCTGTCTGACTTATTTCACTTAGCATAATAATCTCAAGATCCATCCATGTTGTCAAAATGGCACTATTTCATCTTTTCTTATGGCAGAGTAGTATTCCACTGTGTATATATACCACACATGTTCTTTATATACCATACATGTTCTTTATCCAATCATCTATTGAAGGACACTTTGGTTGTTTCCACGTCTTAGCCACTGTAAATAATGCTGCTATGAACATTGAAGTATATATATCTTTATAGATAAATGTTTTCAGACTTTTTTGGTAGATATCCAGGAAACGGATTACTGAGTCATATGGTCATTTTATTCTTTTTTTAACATTTTTATTAGTTTCAGGTGTACAAAACAATGTAATAGTTATACATTTATCATTTACAACCTCACACAGCGATAATCCCCCTCCCCAATCTACTACCCCTCTGACATCGCATACAGCTATTACATTTCCAGTGCCTCTATTCCTAAGGCTGTACTCCTCTTCTTGTGTGTGTGTGTGTGTGTGTGTGTGTGCGTGTGTGTGTATATGTGTATATATATATAATTGTAGTTGACATTCATTATTGTTCAGCTTCAGGTGTACAGTGCAGTGATCAGGCATCTACATCATCCCTAAGGTGTATCTTATCTCCCTAATGAGACAAGTGTCCATTGGATTCCCTACAAAATCTTTACAACATTATTGATTACATTCCCCAAATTGATTTTTGTATCCCCGTGGAAATCTTATGGTTACTGATTCTGCTTTCTAATACCCTCATGTTGTCCTTTATCTCTAATCCCCCTTCCCATCTAGCAACCCTCAGTTTTTCCTCTATGTCTCTAAGACTGTTTCTGATTACTTAAGGTTTTATATAAGAGGGCTTCTGCTTCTCTTGGGGGGGTTAGGGGACATGGGGATTTAATTTGCAGAGAATATTTCCACTTTATCTTGTGAATCTTACAGACTCCTTAACCAGAAGACAAAATAAAAGTATTCAAAAGACAAGCTCCTCTCTCTCTCTCTCTCTCTCTCTCTCTCTCTCTCTCTCTCTCTCTCTCTCTCTCTCTCTCTCTGTCTCTCTCCCTCCGTCTCCTCGTTTGAACATCCTGTGCTCAGGCAAGGTGAACTTCATATGTGCTTGAAGTCTTCTTTTCTAATTTATTCACCTGGATTGATAAATCATGCCTGCCATTTGGTGGGGACTATTATCTTAAAATTAGGATTGTTGAGGGAGTAGGAAGCCCAATTTTAGTTTTAGAACCAAGTCCGGTTCACAAATATAGATTTACCAGAAGTAAAGCTGATTATTTGAACCCCATTTAGAATCTCGCATCCTTTCTCAATCCAGAAGAGTGATAAATATTTCTCATCTGAAATGTCACCGTTACTGAATACAGCGTCGTAGAATCTTAGTTATTGAAAGGAATCTTCACTATTGTCTTGTCTAACCAATTGTTTGATGGTTACATGCCTGTATACCATATTCAGGTAATTAACCTCATTTGAACATCTGCATTATTTGGCTATATTTTGGGCCAAAATTACTAATCTCAACTTTCCAAGTAATTTTTCCTTTGGCCTGCTTTGTTTTTTTTTTCTTTTTTCTTTTTTTTAATTTAATTTCTTGGGGTGACAATTGTTAGTAAAATTACATGGATTTCAGGTGTACAATTCTGTATTACATTATCTATAAATCCCATTGTGTGTTCATCACCCAAAGTCAGTTCTTCCATCACCATATGTTTGATCCCCTTTACCCTCATCTACCACCTCCCGCCCCCCTTACCCTCTGGTAACCACTAAACTATTGTCTGTGTCTATGCTAAGCGAAATAAGTCAACAGTTACTTTCAATGTGAATGGGTTAAATGTTACAATGAAGAACATAGGGTGGCTGAATGGATAAGAAAATAAAACCCTTACACATGCTGCCTACATGAGACTCACTTCAGATTGAAAGACACACACAAACTGAAAGTAAATGGATGGAAAAAGTTATTTAATGAAAAGGAAATGAACATTGGAGCACATATATCTTTATGGATAAATGTTTTCAGATTTTTTGTGCATATACCCAGGAGAGGGATTTCTGTGTCTTACATTTTGAGAAACCTCCACACTGCCTTCCACAGCAGCTGCACCAATCTGCATTCCCACCAGTAGTCTACTCTGCCATAAGAAAAGATGAAATAATGCCATTTGTGACCACATGGATGATTCTTCAGATTATTATGCTAAGTAAAATAACTCAGACAAAAAAAGTCAAGAACCATGTGACTTGACTCGTATGTGGGATATAAAACTGAAAGAAACAAAGGAAAAAGACAAACAAATAAAGAAACAAAAACTCATAGACACAGACAATAGTTTAGTGGTTACCAGAGGGCAAAGGGGGAGTGGAGTGGTAGAAGAGGGTAAAGTGGGTCAAATATATGGTGATGGGTGAAGAACTGACTCTGGGTGGTGAATGCACAATGTGATATACAGATGATGTATTACAGAATTGTACACTTCAAACCTGTGTAATTTTACTAACCATTGTCATTCTAATAAATTTTAATTTTAAAAAAGATAAACTATCTAAAACTTGGAAACATGGCAAAAAAAATTGTGGCAGCCATACTTATACCAGACAAAATAGACTTTACAAAAAGGCTTCAACAAGAGACAAAGAAGGATCCAGTCACCCCACATCTAAGTATTTATTTGAAAAAACTCAAAATACTATTTCGAGGGGATTGCATCCATGTTCATTGCAATGTTATATACAACATGTAGAGGGAGCCATGATGTAGAGGGAGTCTGAGTGTCCATAGATGTATGAATGGATAAAGAGGAGGTGGTACATATATACAATGGAATATTGTTCAGCCATGGAAGGGAATGGATTCTTGCCATCTGTGGCAGCATGGATAGAGCTGGAGTGTATTGTGTTGAGTGGAGTATGTCAGACAGAGAAAGACAGAACAATGTGATTTCACTTATATGAGAAACCTAAAGAACAAAATAAACAAACAAACAAAATAAAGACGCACTTATAGATACAAAGAACATTTTGATGGTTGCTGGATGGGAGGGGGGTTGGGGATGAGTGAAAAAGGTAAAGGGATTAAGAAGTACAACTTGAACATGGGTACAAAACTTATGGACCTTGAGTTCAAAGCGCATTTTATGAATTTGACTCCAAAGGCAAGGGAAGTAAAAGCTAAAATAAACGAATGGGACTATATCAAACTTAAAAGCTGCTGCACAGCAAAAGAAACTATCAACAAAATAAAGAGGTAAAACCAACTGAATGGGAGAATATTTTTGCAAACAGTGCCTCTGATAAGGGGCTAATATCCAAAATATACAAAGAACTTGTGCAACTCAACAACAACAAAAAACAAACAACCCAATTGAAAAAATGGGCAGAAGACCTGAAGAGACATTTCTCCAAAGAGGACATACAAATGGCAAATAGACATATGAAAAAATGCTCAACATCACTGATCATCAGAGAAATGCAAATAAAAACCAAAATGAGATATTACCTCACTCCAGTTAGAATAGCTATCATCAACAATACAAATAGTAACAAGTGTTGGAGAGGCTGTGGAGAAAAAGGAACCCTTAGACACTGTTGGTGGGAATGCAGATTGGTGCAGCGGCTTTGGAAAGCAATGTGGAGGTTCCTCAAAAAATTAAGAATAGAATTACCATATGACCCAGCTATCCCTCTCCTCGGTATCTACCAAAAAAATTTGAAAACATTTGTTCACAGAGACAAGTGTGCTCCAATGTTCATTGCAGCTTTATTTCCGGTGGCCAAGACTTGGAAACAATCGAAGTGTCCTTCGATAGATGAATGGTTAAAGAAGTTGTGATATATATATATACACAGTGGAATACTACTCATCAGTAAGACAAGACAAAAGAGGACCATTTGTGACAACATGGGTGGATCTTGAGATTATAGTGCTAAGTGAAATAAGTCAGACAGAAAAAACAGAGAACCATATGATTTCACTGATACGTAGTATATAAAGTGAAAACAACAAAAGAACAAGACAAACAAATGAGAAACGAAAACTCATAGACTCAGACAATAGTTTAGTGGTTACCAGAGGATAAGGAGGGAGAAAGGTGGTAGATGAGGGTAAAGGGGATCAAATATATGGTGATGGATGGAGAACTGACTCTAGGTGGTGAACACACAATTTGATTGTATTGTGTGTTCACAATACAATAGATTTCAGAATTGTATACCTGAAATCGATGTAACTTGACTAACAATTGTCACCCCAATAAACTTTAATTTAAAAAAAAGTACAAGTTGGTTGGTATACCCTATTTATGGGAATATAGGTTATATTATAAGGAATATAATCAGTAATATTGTAATAACTATAGATTGTGTCATATTGGTACTAGATTTGTTAGGTTGATAGATGGAAGGGGTTTTGGGGCAGAGTGAAAAATATGGAACACTTAAGAAATTCAAATTGGTAGTTCCAAAATGGTCATGGGGATGTAAAGTGAAGCATAGGGAATATAGTCAGTAATATGGTAATAGTTATGATCGTGCCGAATGAGTACTACTCTAGTCAGTGGATCACTTCTTAAGTTATACACATGTCTAACCATTATGCTGTACACCTGAAATTAATACAAAACAATATTGAATGTTAACTGTAATTGAAAAATTAAAAAGGGGAGGGAAAGGGAAAGGGAATAAGAGGTTCAAATTTCCAGGTATAAAACAAATAAGTCATGGGGATGTAACATACAGCATAGGTAATATAGTCAAGAAAATTGTGAAAGCGTGGTATGGTGTCAGATGTTTGCTGGACTAATGATGATCATTTATTTAGGTATGTAAATATTAAACAACTATGATGTACACCTGAAACTGATATAATGTTGTATGTTAGCTAATTTTTTCTTTAAATCTTTACGAAGTAAAAAAAATTAAAAATAAAGAGTCAAGAAAACTTGAGGTCAGAGTTTTAGATGAATGAACATTGCAAATATTGAGGTTCTGTAGTCCTAAGTTGAAATGTGTAATGGCTATGTAGTGTAACTGCTGCGGCTGTGATACATGTAGGAAAGTAGAGATGAGGTAGACCAAGCACGTAAGCATGGGCCACAAAGGAATAAAAGTGCATATAAGAAACTGAATGAGTAATTTTCTGGAAATGGTAATGTTAGCAGTAGACTTTCAGAAGGTAGCGATTGATTTTTACCATATTCTTAGTACAGAACATCCAACTTGAAACACGTGCAAAAGAGCACAAGAAACTAGCAAACGATTATTTCAGTCTCAGGTCTGCCATCTACTACTGTGATAATTGAGGTGACCATATATAATTTATAATCAAAACTGGGGAAATTTGAAAAGTGAAAAAGGATACTATTAAAGACTACATCAAGACATCAGGTGTAAACTAGGACTGGCTGGAGCAAAAAGATACATATAGTTACCATATAGGCAATTCACATTGCTTCACCTATAAAATGTGTGCAATCTCCATTTTAAGACAACTGTGTTAAAGTACCTAAGCCCTTACTGACTGATCAATTAGGATTTGACAAATTGGAATATTTTTATCTTATCTTGCTCCAGGAATGGTAAGATCACTGAAGTCGGGGCATGCATCTATTTTTTTTCTTTGTAGCCTCACAATAATTAGTATAGAACTGTGCATTCAGTAGGAATACAATAAGTGTAACTTTTTTTTTTCTGTCTTTGTAACTTTCTTTGTATTAGACTGCAATTTACTTTCATGTCTGGATTATTTTGAAGACAAAACACATCCTTAATATAGATAAGGAAATAGGTGTTGGAAAGTTTTATAAAATAGCAAACTCAAGTAGTCTGTGTTATGAAAGCAAGGGTTTGAAAATAAAACTCAAGTTTTTATTACTGCCCCAGGATCTGGAATTCAGCCAGTTCTTTTTCATTCAATCTTGTGAAGGGCTGTTCTGCCCTGTGGGTACTGAAACTGATTGGTCCCAGACAGATGGAACTACTTTGGGCATGACTTCCATTTTTCCAGTCCCTGGTGCTACTTAACCAAAATACAAGGTGTCAAAAACAGGCTTCATGTTTCTCTCTACAGAAATTTGCTGCAGGTTAACTCAGGGTTAATACTTGGTACTGATGTTGTTTGGATAATTGACATTTCAGTTACCCTGGTGAATTAAATACTTTTCTTAATACATAGAAGAGTATGCATATTTTTTGTCATCCCCTTTGTAAACATGTAAGAATTAATTTAATGCTTGAATTATTTTACCATCCTCAGTGACTGTTTCTCATTCCCTTCTAAGGGAAGCAAAGGGAACTCTTCTAAGGGAAGCTAAACTCTTATCCGAGACTGCTTCAAAAGTGACTTGACAGCTTACATCATTTGTTACACTAACGTCAGATTAATTTTGGTTTCTCTCTTGCCTATGGTTCTCTTTATTTTGCTATCTCAAAATTCTTCTATTACTTTTTGATAATGAATGTGAGATTTTCAAATGTATATTGGTTGTCTCAAGTAAATCAAAATATCCTGTGATTATTATAGAATTATAGATATTAAAAAAAAAACAGAATTATAAATGATCCTAAAGGCCACATAATCCAAACAGCTTCTTCTCCAAAAATGTGTACACTTTTTATGACATTTTTGACACATCTTTACACTGAATGCTTCCCATTACTTGAGGATTTTCATCAGTCTATTTCTTGATCTATCCCATCCCATCAAATGCTGGTATGACTGTAAATTGTTTTTATTTATGTTGAACAAAAACCTGTAACTTTACCTATAGATCCTTGTAACCTCTTGGGGCTATACAGAAGAAAATGGTAACAATTTATAAGTATATACAGAATAATTTATCATGCCTTCCCCAAGATCTTATCTAGGAAAAATGTGCTGAGCCCCTTTAGCATTTCTTTGCACAATATGGATTCAGGTTTTTCTTAGGGTGACCAACTTGTCTTAGTGTGTTTTCTTGATTTTAGCACTGAATGTCTTGCATCCTGGGAAGTACCACAATGCCCAGCAAACTGGGATAATGAGTCACTTCATTTTTCTCACTGTGCTGGTCACTCTGAACATACTCCAGTGTAGTGCTACTCTTTTCTAATGCAGTGCCCAGTAGTAGACACAGTGTATCTCAGCATGGAACAAAACAAGTGTTTTTCAAGAAAAGGAAAATCAATTTCTTCATGATGTAGTTATCTCTGTGATAAAAAGAAAAAGACAACATACTTTTTAAAATGTATTTCCTTGTTTTGTTTAATTGGAGGCACTCTGTGAAGCTGGCAATTATTTGAGCTGCAATCATGTGGCTTTTTATGGCAACTTCCTGAGAAGCTTGACTGGACAGCCCAGCCAGGCATATTGAGAAGGAATAAAGAAGAAAGGGTGACTCTGTATTCTCAGATAGAATACAGCCCTAGAATATGATAGAATAACATCATACCTTCCTTTTGACTTATTTGTGAGGCCAAGGAAGCAACAACTGAACTACAACTAACCCTAAGATGATAAAAAAACAAGAAAGGAGAGGACATCACAGAAGGGGAGGAAGACCTCACAGGGAAAATGCCCTCCAGTCTTCATCCTGAAGCCACAAAATTCAGTCTGTCCCCTGTATGTCTCTGACACCCCTGAGTTACTGTCCCTCCACTGAAGCCCAAGAAATTGCCAAACCGACAGAAATGACACTGTGAGGAGTGCCTCTTGAAATCTCCCCTGGAATTTACAACAAATGGAACAGCTATAATTTCAAAAAGGACTCCCTGCACAACACACCAGCCAGCCTGAGAGACACGCAATTGGAATCATCTAAAGGTGGACAAATTGGATGAGCAGGGTGAGGAAGAAAAGGGATAGTGCAGAGATGCAGGCAATGGTCATTGAGGCTCAGGTCTCAGACCAGAGCTTGAAGCTCCCTGCAATCCAGATCTTACTGCAGTCATGGGTGAGGGATTAATTCGGACTGCTACTGCTCCCCTTATGGCCCACAGTCCAACATGAGGGATCAACATATTACTCAGCTGAACCCAATGTGCATAGCAGAAACCTCAGAGCAAAGACTGAGGGAAAAAGGGTGAGAACAGTGGTTTAATCCTGCAGTGCCAAGCAGAGGACAGAAGACACAGACAAGGACACTGGCATACCCCTCCAGCCCCTCCCAGAGATGGCACTACCTCCACCTTCCCACTGCTAAAAGCAGAATGGTAGCGGTGTCAGATCAAAACAACAGAATATTTGAAGCTCTGAAAACTGCAGCGATGCAGCCACAGAATCACAGTGCAACTAATTCCGGTGAAAGGAAATGAAATGTAGGGACAAGAAAACTGGACTAGTAGTTGTCATTGCTCAGAGCCATTTTTTACAACTCATCCTGTGCCTGCTGCCCCCTATCTGGGTGGATTCCTGGAGGGGTAAATAGAGTTGCTGAAACACAAAGATTATGAATCTGATTGCAGTAAGAGATTTGGAACTTCAGAAGCTCTCCACATCCCCTCACAGTTGTGGTGCCCTGAGACCCTGGTGAAATGCTCACAGAAGAGAAGCCTGCCTTCCAGGAAACCCTCACTGTGTAAGAAGATGGAGCATGCAAGAGAAAATATAACACTACAGCATGAGCGAGAATAAGTGGCTGCACTGTGAGAGAAAATAAAACATTCAACCAGACCCTACTAGAAAGCAAAAGAAACACTTCTTCCTATCAACCTGTTGCACAACCCACACCTATAGATGTCTAGGATAAGAAATAATAATTCGTTAATTACCAAGGTAATTGGTAATTGGAAAAAAAAAAAAACAACAACAACAAGGTAACAAGGCAGCTCAGAGAGAAAATGAAAAGTCCCCAAAAAATGAACTTAAAGACATGGAAAGATATGACTTCATGACAGAGAATTCAAGATTGCAGTCCTGAAAAAACTTAACGAGATGCAAGAAAACACAGACAGGAGTTTAATGAACTCAGACACACAATCAAAGAACAACCTGAACATTTTACCAAAAAGAATGAAATTTAAAACAGAACCAAACAGAATTTCTGGAGATTAAGAACTTATTAACAGAAATTAAAAATGAGGATGACATCATCAAAATGGCGGCATGAGGAAAGCCTCTGTAAAGCTCCCCTGGAATTTACAACTAATCGAACAACAATAACTCCACAAAAGACTCCCTGCACAGCAAACAGGAAAGACGAAGAGGCCCACTACTGAATTCACCTAAAGGTGGGCGAATCAAGCGAGTGGGGGAGGAGGGAAAGGAGAAATGCAGAGACGGAACCACATGGGCATAGGACGAAGACCTAGCTCAGTGCTCTGAGATCGCAGCATCCCGGAACTACTGCAGCTGCGGGAGAGGGAAGAACTCGGGCTGCTAGGGCTCCGCTTATGGCCCACAAGGCTGAGGAGACAGCATATAACACAGCTGAACAGAACGCTCACAGCAGAGACCTCAGAGAAATGACTGAGGAATAAGTTTGAAAACGGTGGTTTAAGCCCTCACTGCCGAGCAGAGAATGGAAGCCTTAGGCAATGAGACGAGCCGCCTCTTCCCTAACCTCCCAGAGCTCGCCCCGCCCCCACCTGCCCGATGCTAGCAGTGTCGGTCAAAAGAACAGAATATATGCTGTTCTGAGAACTATGGGCTGCAGACACAGATTGTCAGCCCAACTAGTTCAGGCAAAGGGGAGGGAGCTGTGGAAGGAGGACCAGCTATGGTGGTGGTCACAGCCACTGCTCTGGGCCACCTCTCACAACTCACCCCGCCCCTGGCCCCACCTATCTGGGTGGATCCCTGCAGGAGTAAACAGAACTGCTGAAACATACAGGCTCTCAATCTGGTGCAGGAAGAGCTTTGGAACATCAAAAGCTCTCCTCATACCCACACTGACACTGTGCCCTGTGACCCAGGTGAACTATTAACAGAGGAGAAGCCCGTCTCCCAGGGAATCCTCTCCATTTTGTGAGAAGTTGGAATAGTGCAGAGAAAACATAGCACTACCGTGTGAGACAGAAAAAAAAAAAGGCTACAGCCGGAGAGAAAATAAAACATTCTACCAACAAGTACTAGAAAACAAAAGAAAGACCTCTTCCTATCAACCTGTGGCAGACGCCACTCCTGTAGATGTCTAGGAAGAGAAATAATAAATCAGTTATTGTCATGAATGACAAAGGCAACAAGACAGCTCAGAAAGAAAGTGAAAAGTCTCCAGAAAAGGAACTTAAAGATATGGAAATATGTGACTTAAATGACAGAGAATTCAAGATTGCACTTCTGAAAAATCTCAATGAGATGCAAGAAAACACAGAAAAGCAGTTTAATGAACTCAGAAACGCAATCAAAGAACAACATGAGCATTTTACGAAAGAGGTTGAAATTTTAAAAAAGAACCAAATAGAATTTCTGGAGATTAAGAACTCAGTAGAAAAAATTAAGAGTGAAATAACCAGCTTAGGTAGTAGAGTTGACCAGATGGAGGACAGAATCAGTGACATCGAAGATAGAAACCTGGAAATTACACAGATGGAAGAAGAAAGAGACTTGAGACTTAAAAGAAATGAAAGAACTGTACAAGAACTTTCTGATTCCACCAGAAAATACAATATAAGACTAATGGGCATACCAGAAGGAGAAGAAACAGAGAATGGAACAGAGAATATATTCAAACAAATTGTTGATGAGAACTTCCCAAACTTGTGGAAAGAACTGGATCCTCGAATCCAAGAAGCAAATAGAACACCTAATTACCTCAATCCCAATAGGCCTTCTCCAAGGCACATTGTATTGAAGCTGTTTAAAATCAACGACAAGGAAAGAATCCTCAAGGCAGCCAGGGAAAGGAAAACTGTAACCTACAAAGGAAAACCCATTAGAATATCGTCAGATTTTTCAGCAGAAACTCTACAAGCCAGGAGGGAGTGGAACCAAATATTCAAACTATTGAAAGAGAGAAATTATGAGCCAAGAATAATGTATCCAGCAAAGATATCCTTTAGATATGAAGGAGGAATAAAGACCTGTCCAGACATAGAGAAGCTGCGGGAATTTTCTAACACACGACCTGCACTACAAGAAATACTAAAGGAAGCTATTAGACAACCAACAAAAGGGACAATTTGTGGCAACCAAAACATAAAAAGGGGGAGAGTAAAGGCCTGAACTGGAATATGGTAATGGAGAAAGGAAGTGAGATGAAGAAAAAGGAATACTCTAAATATAAAACTTTCTTAAGGGTAACCATTCAAAAAAAATCCATAACTGAAATATATACTGTAATAAAAGAAGAAACAGAGGGAAACATCATAGAATACCACCACACAGAAATAATAGACAACAACAAAAAGGCAAAGAAACAATGGAGACACAGCTTTACCAGAAAACTAAAGATAGAATGACAGGAAATCCTCACATATCAATAATCACCCTAAATGTAAATGGATTGACCTCACCAATAAAATGGCACAGAGTAGTAGGTTGGATCAAAAAAATAAACCCAACCATATGCTGTCTCCAAGAGACACATCTTAGCTACAAGGACAAGCATAGACTCAAAGTAAAAGGGTGGAAATTGATACTCCAAGCGAATGGTACCCAGAGAAAATCAGGTGTAGTCATAATGATATCAGATGAAACAGTCTTCAGGGTGAAAAAGATACCAAGAGAGAAAGATGGACATTTCATAATGGTAAAGGGGACTATACAACAAGAAGACATTACAGTCATCGATGTTTATGCCCCCAATCAGGGAACACCGAAATATACCGAGCAACTACTAACAGAACTAAAGGTAGAAATTGACCAAAACACAATTATCCTAGGGGACCTAAATACATCACTGACAGCTATGGATAGATCATCCAAACAGAAAATAAATAACAAAATAGCAGCGCTAAATGACACATTAGATGAAATGGACATAATTGACCTATATAGAGCACTTCATCCTAAAACATCAGACTATACATTCTTTTCTAGTGTATATGGAAATTCTCAAGGATAGACCATATATTGGGACATAAAATCAGCCTCAACAAATTTAAGAAGATTGAAAGCATACCGAGTAAATTCTCTGATCACAAGGCTTTGAAACTGGATAGGAACTGCAAAAAAAAAAAAAAAGGCAGGAAAAAACAGAAATACATGGAGATTAAGAAAATGAAGAATGAAATACCCAGGTTTTGTAATAGAGCTGACCAGAAGGGCAAAAGAATCAGTGGCATCGAAGATAGAAATCTGGATATGACACAGATGGAAGGAGATACTTGAGAGTTAAAAGAAATGAAAGAACTCTGCAAGAACTTTTTGACTCCATCAAAAAGAGCAATATAAGAATAATAGGCATACCAGAAGGAGAAACAAGGGAGAAGGGAACAGAGAGTATAATCAAACAAATAGTCGATGAGAAGTTCCCAAACTTGTGGAAAGAACTAGATCCTCAAATCCAAGAAGCGAATAACCCACCTAATTACCTCAATCTCAACAGGCGTTCTCCAAGGCACATTGTATTGAAGCTGTCAAAAATTAATGGCAAAGAAAGAATCTTCAAGGCAGTCAGAGAAAAGAAGACAGTAACTCAGAAAGGAAAGCCCATTAGATTATCATCAAATTTTTCAGCAGAAACTCTACAAGCCAAGAAAGAGTGGAAAAAAATGTTGGAACTATTGAAAGAGAAAAAATATGAGCCAAAAATAATGTATCTAGCAAAGATATCCTTTAGATATGAAGGAGGAATAAAGACCTTTCCAGACATTCAAAAGCTGAGGGAATTTTCTAACACATGACCTGCAAAATAAGAAATACTGAAGGAGGCTGTTTGATCTGAAACAAAAAAGCAAAATAATACAAAATCATGGGTAGTATTAGGAACAGACAGACTAAAGCATGAAATAGCAACCCCTGCAACATATAGGACTCTATACACTTAAACGTAACATACGAGATAAAGAAGAAAAAAAAAAGAGGAAATGGACACGTTGCTACTGCAATGCAGAAATCAACTCACAGCATAAATAGGGGTAATTTGTGACAGAAAAACAAAAAAGAGAAGAGAGTAAATTTCTGGGTAGTCAAGGGGGAATGGAGAATGGAAGCGTGCTACATAAAATGGAATACTCTAAATATGAAACATTCTTTTACATAAACTTAATGGTAATGACTAAAAAAATGAAGAATTGAAATATATAACATAAAAAGGGAAAAATCATAGATTTCCACCACATCGAAATAACAGAAAAGCAAAAAAAAGGAAAGAAATAATGGAGACACCACCCTATCAGGAAACAAAAGATACAATGATAGGAAATCCTCATATACGAGGTCTAACAATTGAGGTTGTGAACATGTTGCAATGTTGTAGCTAACCTTTTTTGATATCAATGGGATTATGCATGATGAATTTCTACCAACTGGACAAAGAGTTAACCAAGTTTACTATTTGGAAGTGCTGAAAAGACTGCGTGGAAAAGTTAGACAACCTGAATTTTTCACGAACATTTCATGACTCTTGCATCACGACAATGCACAACCTCACATCGCAACTGTCTTTGACGGAGTTTTTATCCAGTAAACATATAACTGTTTTGGGAAACCCTCCCTACTAACTTGATCTGGGCCTCAATGACTTCTGTTTTTCCCTAAAAATAAAGGAAATATTGAAAAGAAGACATTTTGATTACATTCAGGATATCAAGTGTAACATGATGACAGCTCTGATGGCCATTTCAGAAAGAGTTTCAAAATTGCTTTGAAGAGTAGACTAGGTGTGGGCATCGATGCATAGCTTTCCAAGAAGATTACTTCGAAGGCGACCAAAGTGATATTCAGCAATGAGGTAAGTAGCACTTTTTCTAAAATGAGTTCATGAAATTAATTGTCAGAGCTCTTATCAATAATCACCCTAAATATAAGTGGACTAAAATCACCAATAAAAAGCAACAGAATAGCAAATTGGATGAAAAAAGCTAAATCCAACCTTATTCTGCCTTCAAGAGACACATCTCAGATACAAGGACAATATAGATTAAAAGTGAAAGGGTAGAAATTGACACTCCAAGCAAATGGTACTCAGATAAAATCAGGTGTGCTCATACTTACATCAGATGAAACATACTTCAGAACAAAAAAAGGTAACAAGAAAGGTGTACATTTCATAATGATAAAGGGGACTATACAACAGAAAGACATAACAGTCATCAATATTTATGCCCCCAATCAGGGAGCACTGAAATATGCATATCAACTACTAAAAGAACTAATGGGAAAAATTGACCAAAACAAAATTACACTGGGAGACCTAAATACATCATTAACAACTATGGATAGATCATCCAAACACAAAATTAATAAAGAAATATCAGCCCTACCTAAATGACACATTAGGTGAAATGGACATAATTGACATTTATAGAGCACTTCATTCTAGAATATCACTATACATTATTTTCTAGTGTACATGGAACATTGTGAAGCATAGACCATATATTGAGACGTAAACAAGCCTCAGCAAATTTAAGAAGATTGAAATCATCCCAAGTATATTCTCTGATCACCAGGCTTTGAAGCTGGATACCAACTGCAAAAAGAAAGTAGGAAAAACCACAAATCTGTGGAGATTAAAAAACATGCTTTTAAAAAACAATGGGGTCAAAGAAGATATAAGAGGAGAGATCATATGATACACAGAAACAAATGAGAATGAAAATACATCCTACCAAAAATTTTTGGATGCAGCGAAAGCACATATAAGAGGAAAATTTATATCATTACAGGCTTATCTCAAGAAAGAGAAACAACCCAGATAAATAACCTCATGTTGCACCTTAAAGACTAGAAAAAGAACAAATGAAACCCAAAGTCAGCAGAAGAAAGGAAATATTAAAAATCAGAGCAGAGCAAAATGAAATAGAGAGCAAAGAGACAATAGAAAAGATTAATGCAACAAAGAGCTGGTTCTTTGAAAAAAATAATAAAGTTGAAAACCTCTTGGCTGGACTAACTAAGATAAAAAGAGAAAACACACAAATAAACAAAATCAGAAATGAAAGGGGGGAGTTACCATGGATGCCACATAAATACAAAGGATCATCCAAGAATAACATAAAGGACTATATGCCACCAAATACAATAACCCAGAAGAAATGGACAAGTTCTTAGATACATATAGACTTCCTAGGGTGAATCATGAAGAACTAGAAAATCTAGAAAGACTGACCAGCAGTAAGGAAATTGAATCAGTTGTCTGAAACCTTCCCCAAAATCAAAAGTCCGGGACCAGATGGCTTCACTAGTGAATTCTACCAAACATTCAAAGAGGATCTTACACCTGTCCTACTCAAACTCTTCCAAAAAATTTGAAGAAGTAACAATACTCCCTAACTCATTTTATGAGGACAACTGATAGTAAAACCTGCTAAGGATAACAGAAAAAAAGAAAATCACAGATGAATATCTCTGATGAATACAGAAGCAAAAACCCTAAACAAAATTCTAACAAACCGAATGCAACAATGCATTAAAGAAATATATACATCATGACCATGTGAGTTTCATCCCAGGGGCACAAGCATGGTTCAACATATACAAATTAATCAATGTGGTACACCACATAAATCAAATATAGGAGAAAATTTATATGATTATATCAATAGAGGCAGAAAAAGCATTTTACAAGATACAACATCCAATTATGATTAAAACACTTAATAAAATGTGTATAGAAGGAAAATACTTTAACATAATACGGGCCATATATGACAAAACCTCAGCTAATGTCATAATTAATGTGAAAAACTTAAGCTCTTTGCTCTATGTTCAGGAACACAACAGGGCTTTCCCCTATCACTTCTGCTTTTCAACATAGTATTAAAAGTTTTGGCCAGAGCAATCCAGCACGAGAAAGAAATAAAAGGCATCAGGATTGGGAATCAAGAAGCTAAATTGTCACTTTTGCAGATGACATAACGGTGCTATACATAGAAATCCCTAAAGACTCCACCAAAAAGCTATTAGAAACAATGAATGAATACAGTAAATTTGCTGGTTGTAAAAGGAACCTCCAAAAGTCCACTGCATTCCTACATACTAACAATTAAATCTTAGAAAAAGAAATAAAAAAACAATTTCTTTTGCAATTGCAACAAAAAGAATAAAATACCTGGGAAATAACCAAGGATGTAAAAGACCTATACACTGAAAACAATAAGACCTTTTAAAAAGAAATTGAAGAAAACACAAAGGAATGGAAAGATATTTTGTGTTCATGGATTGGAAGAATCAACATTGTTGAAATGGCCATATTACCCAAAGCGATATCCAGATTTATTGCAATTCCCATCAAAATCCCAATGACATTTTTTAAAGAAATAGAACAAAAAATCATCAGATTTTTGTGGAACCAGAAAAGACCTCGAATAGCCAAAGCAATCCGAAAGAAAATGAATAATGCTGTACGTACCACACTCCCTGACTTCAGCTCATACTACAGAGCAACAATAATCAAAACAGTATGGTATTGGCAGAAAAATAGACACACAGACCAATGGAATAGAATTGAGAACCCAGAAATAAACCCAAATAAATATGGACAGATAATTTTCGACAAACGAGCCAAAAACATTCAATGGATTAAAGACAGCCTCTTCAATAAATTGTCCTGGCAGAATTAGAAAGCCACATGCAAAAGAATGAAATTAGATTGCTATCTTCACCATGTATCAATATTAACTCAAAATAGATCAAATACCTAAACATAGGACCTGAAACAATGATCTGACAATAAACTGCATAGAAGAAAACATAGGTACTATACTTATGGACCTTGGCTTCAAAGAGGATTTTGTGAATTTGACCTCAAAGTAAAGGGAAGGAAAAGCTAAATAAATAAATGGGACTATATCAAAGTAAAAATCTGCAAAAGAAACCATTGACAACAAAAAGGCAGACAACTGAATCAGATAAGATATTTGCAAACAACACCTCCTATAAGGGGCTAATATCCAAAATATATAAGGAACCCATACAACTCAACAACAAAAAAACAAATAATCCAATTAAAACCACAATGATGCATCACCTCATACCAGTTAGAATGGCTATCATCACCAAAACAAGTGATAACAAGACATGACATCATAGGAATGGTGGCAGCGAGGCGCACTTTCTGAGTTCTCCTCCGGATCTTATTACAAACAAGACCTATAACCCATCAAAGAACTCTTTGCTCATCACACAGAACAGCTAAGAGAATCGTGGATTACTTGAAGCTAAGGATTACTTAAAGGTGCGCTAATTGGGCAAGGAGGGGAAGGAAGGAAGGGAGCGGAGTGAAAACTCGCAGCCCGCGGCAGCATCCCGCCCCCCGGCGGGGTCCCGGCCAGTGGTGGCAGCAAAAACCGCAATGTCACCCACAGTTCCAGGCACACACGGGATCCCAGAGCGGAAAGGAGAGCACAGAGATCAGGAGGTGGGCTCTTTCCCTGCGTCCCAGAGCTGATCTCTCCCTCCAGTTGGGTGGCTAGTGGGCCCTAGGGCGGACAAAGAACACAGACTCCATATCTGGGCCACTCCCCCGCCCCGCTCTTCCAATCCTACCCCCGCCCTTCCAGAGACTTAAACTGGCCCCTGAACTGAGAAGTAGTGTCAGATTACAGAGGAGCCCTAGTAGTGCTCAGGCTCTGGGAAGACTAACAGGGAGCCCTGACCCAGGAAAGAGGCCGGAAAGAGTGTGATTTTGGCTGGGCTAGGAGAGAAGAAACACCTCCACCCCCAGCAACCACCTTTTCTGGCCTGCCTAGGGCAGGGCAAGTGCAACTGCCAAGACACTCCCAGGGATCAGCAGTAAGGCAGACGCAGCTCTGGGCTTTCAGCAGCTCAGAAATCTCCCGCCCGCACCCCCCCATTCACACACACACTGAAGAAGTGCCCTAAGACTCAGGAATACTGGACACGGGGCTGGTGGTGCTATTCTCAGTGTGCATATGTGCAGGCAAGGGCACAAACTGCACTGACTTTGTAAAAACTATCATCCAGACCCCTCAGGCCCACGCATTTAAATCTACAGTCCCAAAGTCACTCTGGGCACCAGGTGACCGGCTCTGCCTGCGCAATAAGCAGGGGGCTCTTTGGTACAGCAGAGGACAACCAGGTCATTACTTGGTGGGCTTAAGCCAAGACTGGCACTGCTTTTTGTTTTGCTTTGTTTTGTTTTGTTTTGCTTTGTCTTTATATCTTTGATATCTTTGCCTGTGTAGAGTGGGGGTTATCGGGTGTTTTTACATGTGAATGTATTTGATTTTTGTTGTTATTGTTGTTGTTGTTGTTGTGCTTGGTGATTTGCTTTGTTCTGAAACTGCCCTACCAGGGCCCAGCTTAAGAGGCACAAGATTCAACATTTCCAGAGGCCAACTCCAGACAAAACCAGAGTACTGCTGGGTTTGACCTACAAGTCATACACCCAGAGGGAATTCTCTGGAGGCACTAGAGCCCATAGAGGCCAAACAACATTTAAGTGGTCAACCTTCACGCAGCAGAACGCCCTGCGGTGGGTAGAGCCAAGCCAAGTCTCACAACAAGTCAGCCTAGGAGTTAAACCCACCTACTCTCAAGCAAAAAGCAATTAAAGATCTTCTTGAACAGGACAATATACACAACACAAGAGTCACCTTTGGAGCACACGCAGAGGAGAAGAACGACGTAGTACAAGTCAAATATAAAGGACACATACTACATAAGATAACCTAGCAAGAACTAAGAACTCTAGGGGATCTACCTAATACATCAAAACAAACACAGAGAATCAGCCAGAATGGGGAAACAAAGATACACGTCCCAACTAAAAGAACAGAAGAAACCTCCAAAACTGGAACCAAATGAAGCAGAGGTAACCACCCTTTCAGAGACAGAGTTCAGAACACTGGTGATAAGAATGTTTAAGGAGCTTAGAGAAGACATAAAGAAGGATGTAGAAATCATAACGAACAACCAGTTAGAATTAAAAAACATAATTACCGAAATTAAGAACTCAATTGAAGGAATTACCAGCAGGTTAGATGAAGCAGAGGATCGAATCAGCGACTTAGAAGACAAGGTAGCAGAGATCACCCAAACGGAACAACAGAAAGAAAAAAGAATTAAAAAAATGAGGATGGTTTAAGAGACCTCTGGGATAACATCAAGCGCAACAACATGTGCATCATAGGAATACCAGAAGGTGAAGAGAGGAAGCAAGGGATTGAGAAAATATTTGAAGTAATAATGTCCGAAAACTTCCCCAACCTGATGAAGGAAACCAACATACAAGCCCAGGAAGTGCAGAGAGTTCCAACCAGGATAAACCCATACAGGTCCACACCAAGACACATTATAGTTAAAATGTCAAAGTTTAAAGACAAAGAGAGAATCCTAAAAGCAGCAAGAGAAAGACAGAGGGTTACATACAAGGGAACTCCCATAAGATTTTTCGACAGAAACATTGAAGGTCAGGAAGGAGTGGCAGGAGATACTCAAAGTGATGGAAAACAAAGGCCTACAACCTAGATTGCTTTACCCAGCAATGCTATCATTTAAAGATGATGGAGAGATAAAGAGCTTTCCAGAAAAAAAATAAGCTAAAGGAATTTATTACCACTAAGCCAGCATTGCAAGAGATACTAAAAGGACTTCTATAAATAGAAGAAAGATGAAAACAACCTAACTACAAATTTAAAAATGGCAATAAATATGTACCTATCAATAATCACTTTAAACGTAAACGGATTAAATGCTCCAATCAAAAGACATAGGGTGGCTGACTGGATAAGAAAGAAAGACCCTTGTATATGCTGTAAACAAGAGACTCACCTCAGAACAAAAGACACACACAGGCTGAAAGTGAAGGGTTGGAGTAAGACATTTCATTCAAATGGAAATGAGAACAAAGCTGCAGTTGCAATACTTATATCTGACAAAATAGACTTTAAAATGAAGAACATATTAAAAGATAAAGATGGGCACTATATTATAATAAAGGGATCGATCCAACAAGAGGACATAACCCTAGTAAACATCTATGCACCCAACATAGGAGCACCTAAATATATAAAACAGGTACTGACTGACATAAAGACAGAGATCAACAGTAACACTATCATAGTAGGGGACTTCAACACAACTCTGATAACAAGGGACAGGTCTTCCAGACAGAAAATCAATATGGAAACACCAGCCTTAAATGATACATTGGACCACTTGGATTTAATCAATATTTTCAGAACATTTCACCCCAATGCTGCAAACTACACGTTTTTCTCCAGCGCACATGGAACATTTTCCAAGATAGACCATATGTTAGGCCACAAAACAAGTCTTGATAAATTTAAGAAAATTGAAATCATACCAATTGTCTTCTCTGATCACAATGCTATGAAATTAGAAATGAACTACAGGAAAAAAATTGGAAGACACACCAATTCATGGAGGCTGAATAACTTATTACTAAATAATGAAGGGGCCAAGCAGGAGATCGAGGAAGAAATCAAAAGATATCTCGAGACAAAAGAAAATGAAAACAAGACGACCCAAAATCTATGGGATATCACAAAAGCAGTCCTAAGAGGGAAATTCATAGCTTTGCAGGCCTACCTAAAGAAACAAGAAACATCACTAATCAACAGTTTATCTTCACACTTAAGGGATCTGGAAAAAGAACAGCAAAATAACCCCAAAGGGAGCACAAGGAAGGAGATAAAAAAGATCAGAGCAGAAATAAATGAAATAGAAACCAGAAAAACAATACAAAAGATCAATGAATCCAAGAGTTGGTTCTTAGAGAAGATAAACAAAATTGACAAACCTTTAGCCAGACTCATTAAAACAAAAGAGAGAGAGGACCCAAATTAATAAAATCAGAAATGAAAGAGGAGAAGTGACAACCGACACCGCAGAAATACAAAAAGTTTTAAGAAATTACTATGAGCAACTATATGCCAACAAATTTGACAATCTGGAAGAAATGGACAATTTTCTAGAGGCGTACAACCTTCCAAGGCTAACTCAAGAAGAAACAGAAAACCTGAATAGACTGATTACCACCAGGGAAATTGAATCAGTAATCAACAATCTCCCAACAAACAAAAGCCCTGGACCAGATGGCTTTACAGGTGAATTTTACAAAACGTTCAAAAAAGAATTATCACCTATTCTCCTCAAGCTCTTCCAAAAAATCCAGAAGGAGGGAAGGCTCCCAAACACTTTTTACGAGGCCACTATCACCCTGATCCCAAAATCAGACAAAGACACCACAAAAAAAGAAAACTACAGGCCGATATCTCTAATGAACATAGATGCAAAAATCCTCAACAAAATAGTAGCGAACAGAATTCAGCAATACATTAAAAAGATCATACACCATGATCAAGTGGGATTCATCCCTGGTATGCAAGGGTGGTTCAACATCCGCAAATCAATTAATGTGATACACCACATTAACAAAATGAAAAATAAAAATCACATGATCATATCAATAGATGCAGAAAAAGCATTTGATAAAATCCAACAGCCATTTATGATAAAAACCCTTAAGAAAGTGGGAATAGAGGGATCATATCTCAACATAATAAAGGCCATATATGACAAACCCACAGCTAACATCATACTCAACTGGGAAAATCTAAAACCATTCCCCCTAAGATCATGAACAAGGCAAGGTTTCCCACTATCTCCACTTCTATTCAACTTAGTGCTGGAAGTTCTAGCCACAGCAATCAGACAAGAAAAAGAAATAAAAGGCATCCAAATTGGTAAGGAGGAAGTAACATTATCATTATATGCAGATAATATGATACTATACATAGAGAACCCTAAAGACTCCACTAAGAAGCTATTAGAGCTGATAGATGAATTTAGTAAAGTAGCACGATACAAAATTAATATTCAGAAATCAGTTGCATTTTTATATACCAATAATAAAACATCAGAAGGAGAGATTAAAAAAAAAATCCCATTTACAATTGCCCCAAAGACTATAAAATACCTGGGAATAAATTTAACCAAAGAAGTAAAAGATCTGTACTCAGAAAATTATAAGACACTGAAGAAAGGAATGAAGGAAGATATAAATAGATGGAAACACATATCATGTTCATGGGTTTGAAGAATTGATATAGTTAAAATGTCCATACTGCCGAAGGCAATATACATATTCAACACAATTCCTATCAAACTACCAACGACGTTTTTCACAGAAATAGAACATATAATCCTAAAATTTATATGGGACCATAAAAACCCCATATAGCCTCAGCAATCTTGAGAAATAAGAACAAAGTGGGAGGTATAACAATACCTGACTTCAAATTATACTACAAGGCTACAGTAATCAAAACAGCATGGTACTGGCATAAAAACAGACACATAGATCAATGGAACAGAATAGAGAGTCCAGAAATAAATCCATGCCTATATGACCATTTAATCTACGACAATGGAAGCAAGAATGCACGATGGGGTAAAGACAGTCTATTCAATAAATGGTGCTAGGAAACCTGGACAGATACATGCAAAAAAATGAAGCTGTACCACTTCCTTACACCATATACAAAAATCAATTCAAAATGGCTTAAAGACTTAAATGTAAGTTCTGAAACCATAAAATACCTGGAAGAAAATATAGGAAGAAACTTCACAGACATTACCCGGAGTAAGATTTTTACTGATATACCCCTGGCACGAGGGAAATAAGAGAAAAAATAAACATGTGGATTATATCAAACTAAAAAGTTTTTTCACAACTAAGGAAACCATCAATAAAACAAAAAGGGATCCTACTGAATGGGAAAAGATATTTGCCAATGATATATCTGATAAGGGATTAATATCACAAATCTGAAAAACTCACTCAACTCAACTCCAAAAAAAAACAAACGACCCAATTAAGAAATGGGCAGAGGACTTGAAGAGACAATTTTCTAAAAAGGACATACAGATGGCAAATAGACATATGAAGAAATGCTCAACCTCACTAACCATCAGAGAAATGCAAATAAAAACCACAATGAGATACCACCTCACCCCAGTCAAAATGGCTGTCATCAATAAATCAATAAACAACAAGTGCTGGCGCGGATGTGGAGAAAAGGGAACGTTTGTGCACTGTTGGTGGGATTGCAGATTGGTGCAGCCACTATGGAAAACAATATGGAGGTATCTCAAAAAATCTGAAAATGGAACTACCCTATGATCTAGTAATTCCACTACTAGGTATCTATCTGGAGAAATCCAAAACTCCAATTCAAAAATCTTTATGCACTCCTATGTTTATTGCAGCACTATACACAATAGCTAAGACATGGAAACAACCGAAATGCCCATCGGTAGATGACTGGATTAAGAAACTGTGGTACATTTATACAATGGAATATTACGCAGCCATAAAGAAGAAAGAACTCTTACCATTTGCAACAACATGGATGGACCTAGAGAACATTATGTTAATTGAAATAAGTCAGACAGAGAAAGATAAGTACCATATGACCTCACTTATATGCGGAATCTAAAGAAAAGAATAAGTGAATGGACTGATCAGAAACTGTTTTGGAGACAAAGAGGAAAAACTGAGGGTTGCCAGATGGGCGGGGAGTTGGGGGTAAATGGGAAGGTGAGGGGATTAGAAAACAATCAGTAACCACAAGATGGCCACGGGGTTTGAAAATTAATCTGGGGAACGTAATTTAGTGGTTACCAGAGGGTAAGGGGCTTAGGGGGTGGGAGATGAGGGTAAGAGGGATCAAATATGTGGTGATGGAAGAACTGACTCTGGATGGTGAACACATAATGTAATTTATAGATGATGTGATACAGAATTGCACAGCTGAAATCTATGTAATTTTACTAACTATTGTCACCCCAATAAATTAAAAAAATAAAATTAAAACAAAACAAAACAAAACAAAAAATAACAAGTGATAACAAGTGTTGGAGAGGCTGTGGAGAAAAAGGAACCCTCATACACTGTTTGTGGGAATGCAGACTGGTGCAGCCGCTATGGAATGCAGTGTGGAGGTTCCTCAAAAAATTAAAAATAGAATAACCATATGACCCAGCAATCCTTCTCCTGGGTATTTGCCCATAAAATCTGAAAACATTGATCTATAAAGATATATGTGCTTCATTGTTGTTTGCCACTGTATTTATGGTGGCCAAGACATGGAAACAACCAAAGTGTCTTTCAATAGATGTTTGGATAAAGAAGTTCTGGTATATATACACAATGGAGTACTATTCTGTAAGAAAATGTGGAATAGTGCCATTGGCAACATAATGATGGATCTTGAGATTATTATGCTAAGTGATATAAGTCAGACAGAAAAAGTCGAGAACCATATGATTTCACTGATATGTGGGACATAAACTGAAAGCAACAGTGGAACAAGGCAAATAAAGAATCAAAAACTCATAAAGAATAGTTTAGTGGTTACCTAAGGCTAAGCATGGAGGGGTTGGTTGTTTAGGGTAAATGGGATCAAATATATGGTGATGGAAAGAGAACTGACTCTGGATGGTGAACACACAAGGTGATATATAGATGATATATTGCAGAATTGTAAACTTGAAACCTATATAACTTTACTAACCATTGTCACCGTTATAAACTTTAATTTAAAAAGGAAACTGGGGAAATCTGACTTCCACCTGCCAGGTAAGGTCAACCTCCTACTCAGCACTTGAAAATCTCCCTGATTTCCTAATCTGCTCATACTTCAAATTACATGGTCGTTGTGTGTAAAAAGTAAGCACGCATGCTCTGTCCGAATTCCATTTTCGTTTCTTGCTGCGTGATTGGTAAACAACCAGTTGCATATCAGCTTTCTTTCACTCAGTCAGACCTATGTATCTTACACACTTGCCAGAAATAGTTAAAATTTTCAAATATTGTATTCCATCAAATCTAAGAGAAAGTGTGATTTTAATTATATTTAAGGAAGAAGAGCAACAATGCCAATTTATTTAGGACATGCTATTTATCCTAATTTCAGAGACATAATAATATGGAAACATTGACATCTTGGAAACTATGAACAAATTACATTTACTACATTATTGAAGAGGCAGCTCAGGACATACTCTGTAAGAGAAAAAGAATGTGGTAAACCACTTGAAATTTTCAAATATTTTAGTAAAAATGCATACTGTGTTTTAAGCTATAAGGACACACTCATGTGATAAAACTTTGTAGATATCATTTCAAAAAGTATACTGCGAGTATATAGTTCCTACCTAAAAATATGCAATTTACTAGACTTTTAATTCCTGTTATGTGGTATACTCATACTCATCTAGAAGAATATGGAGGGAAATGATGAGAAACAAAAACAGGCACCACGAGTGATGGAAATACATGAGAAATAAAACATTTCATCCCCACTGGTAAGGGCTGAATTATTCCAATAATATAGATTATTGGGCTAATTACTGGAAAGCTAAGAAAAATAGGTTCTTACCTCACACCATGTATTGTCAACTAACATTGTTGCAATGATCCATGAATAATATTAAATTAATCCAAGCAAAATTTCTGCCATGCATTGTAAAAATGAAAGTATACCCAATATTACATCAGGTTCCAAAGATTCTTAGATCAATGATATAACAGCTCAAGGAAACATGCACATTTAATTGTTTCAGGATGATTTCTAATGCTCAAACTATTTACATCAAAATTGACAGTAAATAAGATAAATCTCTATATTGACACCTCAAAATAAGTGATTTACCTAAAGTCCACTTCTCATTTGTATAACTCCTACAAAAGTTTAACTTTTTTATCTTCAGTTATCATTAAAAGAACAACCTAAATCACCTGGCTTAAAAGAAGTGGAGTGAGAGCTGGTTGGTTCAGTGGCTCAATAACATCATCTAAGTCCCAGGTTCTTCCAATCTTTCTGCTCTGCCATGCTTAAATTATAATAATTCAATGTTGAAAAACCTAACCAGGCATCACATCCAGACAAGGAAATGTTCAACAAAAGGTTCCACTTCATCCTGCATCTTTGAGGAAACCTTTTCCAGAAATAACCTGTCAGATATCTCCTTTGTTTATGTGTCTAGAATTTGGTCCTATGACCACTCAAGACTAAATGCTGGCAATGAGAAAGGGAAATAATTTTTGCTTGGAGCTAATCAGACTTATTGCCATGGAAAAAGTTTTAGTATTATCTGAGACACTCGTCCAACGGATTGCCAAAAGAACCTTATTATTTTTCAGTCCAAGTGCAACATATACTCACTGATTTGTAAATTATTTCTTCAGTACACCAAAGTATGAGATAGCTACTAAAATCTATCTAAGGAGTGGAATTTACATTTATTCAAGTCATTTAACTAAGTCTCTTAAGTCTCTAAGTCTCACATGCTCCTTTTATTTCCTTACAATAATGGAAAAATAAACCTAGGAATTTTACCAAAACACTGGCTAATTTTAGTAAGATATTTGGTGGTGGTGGGTAGTCTTAGTTTGACTGAACTTACTAATTTGTGTCTTCTGTATATAGGTTAACCTTTTCTTTAATGACTTCTTTCAGAGCATTGTATGTGTGCCTATCTAAGGAAAACTCTAGATTTCTATAGAGACTGACATATATGGGAAACACTAGAAAGAAAAATCAGGTCTTATGCCAGGTTCTTATTAAGTGTATACCAGTTTGAATTAGGCTTTGACCAGGTTTAACCTTTATAAACTGTTTATTTGCGTGGTCCTTATGAAACCAAGAAAAAATATCTACATTCAAATTTGATGTAATTGAAAGGTGAAAAGTCTTATATTATGTGTTAATTTCCAACTCACTGGAAGATTAGAGTTATTTGTGATGAACTGAATTTGAAATTAAAAACCATCTTTCATCTGTACTCCCATGTTTATAGCAGCATTATTCACAAATGGCCAAGGTATGGAAACAACATAAGTGTCCATTGACAGATAAATGAATAAAGAAAACATGAACCTGGAGAGCAGTGTGCTAAGTAAAATTAACCAGACAGAGAAAGACAAATATCACATGTGGAATCTTTAATGAAAGAAAAAAGTCAAACTCATGGAAACATATAGTAGAAAAGTGGTTGTCAGGGCCTGGGGGAATGGGGAAAATAGGGAGAGGCTGGTAAAGGGGTACAAACTCTCAGTTATAAGATGAATAATGTCTGAGGATCTAATGTAAAACATGGTGACTATAATTGACTGTATTATGTTATTGAAACTTGCTAAGAAATTAGAACTCAAATGTTCTCATGAAAATAAAAAGATAAACATATGAGGTGATGGATGGACATGTTAACTAACTCAATGGGGGGAATTGATTCACGTTGTTTAAGTATATCACATCATCACATTGTACACTTTAAATATCCTACAATTTTATTTGTCAATTATACCTCCATAAAGTGGAAAAAGGTTAAAAATCTATCTATAAAAGTCTAACGCAAAGTCATAAACTGGCAACTTATGGGTAAGATCCAATTTGCAGTTCTGCACATTTTTGCAAATCCATATAGTAATAAATTGTTTTCTCAGTGCTTTTTAAAAATCTTTCATTGAATTATTTGCCAATAATTTAAAAAGCAGGAGATTTCACATAAGAATCTAGATTTCCAGGTTCTTTTGAAAAATTGGAATATCTGGCAATACTTGGCCCATATTTATGACAATGATCTGGTGGAATTGAAGAGTAGCTGCTTCTTTTATATGGGGCTTTATAGTTCACCACAATTCCTACCACAGCCTATTGTTTCCTGACCCACTGGCTTAATTAATTATAGTACCTTCCTTACACCTGTAAGCATTGGATATTGAACATCCTTATCTAAATCTTCTTCTCTTTGAACTATTACTGTGTTTCCCATAACTTCCCTTTCAAAAATGTAGGGCTTTTGTTTTGATTTTTTACCATTGCTAGCAAAAACATTTTTTGAAAAGGCATAGCAATTCTTTTTGTGGAGATGTCTATCACCTTATTGGGAAGAAAAAAATGTCAACCTGTTGGAGGCATTTACATAACAAATGTTTTAGACTTATTGAACTAATGACCCCAATTATTCATATCTCCCTTTGTCAACATCATTTGGCAGTTCCTTCTCATATTGACTCTAATCTGGACCATTAAACTTGTTTTGGCCAATTAAACATTAAAAAATTTGATGCAATCAGTGACTTGAAAAAAGTACTTGATGTTTCTCCTTCTCTTTTTACTCTGCCTTCACCATGATAAAATTCCCAGGCTAGTGTGTTGGATAAGGTGAGACACATGGCCCAGTTGAGAGCCAACCAACCTCTAAATATGTAAGTGAGCTCAACTAATACCAGAAGAATGGCCCAGATAAGTCAATTCTAAGTCATTATCCCACAGAATTGTAAGATAAATACTTAGTGATTTAAATCTCTGAGTTGGAACTGTTATGTTATGTAGTATTATTGTAGCAGTAAATAAAGAATACAGAATTTGTTTGTAGAAGGAGAGTGTTGTAATAAAAATCTAAAGTATGTTTCTTTGGATTTGGGAAAGACAGTGGCTAGAGGCTGGTAAAACAGTGTCAAAATAGAGAAGGTTGATGTGCAAAAGAATGAAATTAGTCTGCTATCTGTCACCATATACCAAAATTAACTCAAATGGATCAAAGACATAAACATAAGACTTGAAACAATAAATTGCATAGCAGAAAGCATAGGTACTAAACTTATGGACCTTGGGTTCAAACAGGATTTTATGAATTTGAAGGGAAGTAAAATAAATAAATAAATGGGTGGGACTACATCAAACTAAAAGGCTTCTGCACAGCAAAAGAAATCATCAACAAAATAAAGAGGCAGGCAATCAACTGAATGAGAGAAGATGTTCGTGAACAACACCTCCAATAAAGGGCTAAGATCATATATATATGTAAACTCGTACAACTCAAAAACAAGCAAACAACCAATCCAATTTAAAAAATGGGCAGAGGATCTGAACAGACACTTCTCCAAAGAAGACATATAAATGGCCAACACATATATGAAAAAATGCTCAACTTCACTAGCTATTAGGGAAATGCAAATCAAAACCTCAATGAGATACCACCTCACACCTGTTAGAATGGCTATTACCAACAAGACAAGTAATAACAAGTGTCAGAGAAGGTGTGGAGAAAAAGAAAACCTCATACATTGCTAGTGGGAATGTAAACTAGTATAGTCACTATAAAAAACAGTATGGGATGAGGGTACAGGGGGTCAAATATATCGCGATAGAAGGAGAACTGACCTGGGTGATGAACACACAATCCAATATATACTCGTAGATGATGTATTATAGAAATGTACACTTGAAACCTATATGTTTTTACTAACCAAAGTCACCCCAATAAACTTAATTTAGAAAGTAGAGGAGACTGGAAATATGTTGAGGAAACTGCTGTATCAGTGTGGATAAAAGGGAAACCATGTTATCTAGTGGTGAAACATTTGGTAAAACACGGTAACTCGGAATATAGAAAGTATACCAAATTAACATTTATCCTTCAGTAAAGATATTGCCAGACAGAATATTGAAAATATCACCTGGCTCTTACTAGCCATGTATAATAAGATAAAACAAGAAAGAAATGAGTTAAAGAAAGAACTGGTCAGTTTGTGAGTAAAATTTAGAAAATACCAGAACTCACTACATAGTATTTTTTTTTTCTCATCTTCAGCCTCTAGGACGAATAAAAGATCAAAGCCAGGGAGCTGCCAGAAGCATATGGTCTTAGTACTAAAGACCAAAACTGTTTTGTAAGACTCTGTTAAGACCTTTGAAAGAATTAAAGAGTTGCTAAGTAAATCCTCTCAGCTAGAAAAATGTATTTACAGAAATCTTTAGAGCATTGTCCTGCAGCAGTCTGACATGACCAAAGAAACACTAACAAAATCTAGAGAAAGAGAGGCCTACCTCAAGAATAATTATGGCTGTGGCTCTTGCCAATGGTCTAGACTTGAACTGTATTTATATGAAGTCCAAAAAGTTTTAAGAGGGTTATATGGTGCTATCTACTTGGAAAAAAAGAGTATGAGAATGTATAAAACTGAGAAAAGCCCTGCTTCTTCAATATTCTTTGATCAGAAAGCAGGCCAAAAAGTTGCTCAGATTATATTTTTCAATGCCCTTTTCAGAATTGACAAAACAGAATGGCAAAATAATAATATTTCAGAGAATAAATTTATGGGTCATGGAGAACAATGGACTGGTAAGCCACTCTTAGGACATTCCCTACCCTTATTTTATAGTGTCTTGGCTACATTTGTCCAACGGTAATTGCTATATATGTATACTAGGGCTAGGTGCTTTTCATTTTTTCCCTTTCTCAAAGAGAATGTTTTTGTAATTATCAAGTCTCTCTATCATCACTGAATGTTGGGTATATGGGCTTCCAATAAATTGACATTTTACTTCATTGGTTTTTGGATCCTTATCTAAGAAGCCACATCAGTATTTGATCACAGATCATGAGATACTCAGCCTATGCTGTGACTTAATGAGACTTTTGAGATCCTTGGTTGGAGGTAAGCATATTTTGCATGTAGGACAAGTGTAAATAATTATGACAAGGGTGGAATATGACATATGTATTGCATTAATGGCCATCTCTGTCAAGCCTCCTTGTACTATTGATCTTTGTAGACCCTAGACTTTGCCTTGTGAGTTAATTTGGCTAATTGAAGAGTTGAAAATTTAATACACATAAAGTCTTTTTTAAAGTGCCTGTTTCTGCCTCTTTTTTTGCTACTGTCCCTTCAACATGAGAACATGAATAATTTAAACTGCTCCATGGTGTAAGACATGTGGCCCTGACACCTCTGTCATCCAACTATCAACCACCAATCACCAGACATGTAAGTAAGCCCATCTAAGACAAGAAGAACCATCCAAGTACAGCTTAAATTTCCAAACCACAGACTCCAGACCTACATAAAGGCTTATTATTTGAAAGCCCTTGAGTTTTGGGGCAGACTGTTATACAGCATCATTGTGGAAATAAATAACTAATAGAAACAAGTTAGTGTATAATCAAGGGAGGAATGGGGGGAGAAATCCATATCACTTGGCAATTGATATTCATGTGTAATAAAGAGGCTTCCTTTTTCTGAGCTACAACATCTTATTTGGGTATATTTCAATATTCCCACTGTTGGCAAATAAAGCAAACTATGGTTTGGATTTTATTAAAATAGTAGATTGATTTTGTTCATTTGGTAAAAATTAAATTTGGCATAACCAAACCCTGACCAAAGGCAAGAATTCATAATTCTGCCTTCTTTCTAATATTTTTTTTTAAATTAAAATTTATTGGGGTGACAATTGTTAGTAAAGTTACATAAATTTCGTGTGTACAGTTCTGTATTACATCATCTAAAAATCCCATTGTGTGTTTTTACAAAATAATATTTTCCTATTTAATTTTAATTAAAAAAATATTTATGACAAAAGATGCTTCAGAAGAGGAGATGGTTGGGGATGAGGGCATCAGCATCAAAATGCCTCCGATTTCTAAAACAGCAAAGTAGGCATTAAGACTTTTAGGAATATAGGACTCTTTTTCTAGGTCTATAATCGTCTTTCAGAACTTTAGTTTTCTCATATATTAAATGTCAATGATACTATATGACTTGAAGGGTTATCCTAAAAATAAGAAGTAGTATAGGTAAAGTACTTGACAGATAGCAGGAATAAACCAATTATTAACATATTTTCAGAAATCTGTAACTTTGTATCATTTTCTTTTGAAAACCCCAAAGCAAAAGATAGACATCTCTTGCTAAAACATAGGAGATGCAAAATGTCAGAAGACACTGCTTCCCTTACCACATAAATTCAGAACTCAGCTTACTTACTTCATGGGCCCATCACATTTTTACCTGTTTCAAGGGTTAGGCTACATTCCTGGGTAGGACTCAAATAGATTGGTGTGGTTGGAAAACCAGGTGCTTTGAGTTCAAATCCCAACTTGGCCAATTTATTAATTGGTTAACCAAGGGGAAATTACCTAACCTCCCTGAGCCTCATTTTATAGTATATTTATATAGGCTGCTGTGAATATTAATTGAGATAATCAATATAAAATATTAGAAAAGAGTAAGGAGCAATACATGGCAGGCAATATTAATGATTATTCTTTGTCATTTTATAATACTACTATTCCCAGGATATTATGGTTTGAGTGATATTTTCTGCTTCATTGTTGTATTAGTTATGACCTAGCCTATATTCTTTTATGGTTTTATGAGAATTGCAGCTCCTACTGGGAAATTTTTATGCTTTCAAAAATCATTTCAACTTCTGAATGCTATTTCCTATGAATGTCTCCAAAGGCAAAATGGCAATTCAGGAGCAATGGTAAATGCACTTATAAAATAGAATACACACCAGGTAGTTTCCTAGAACATAACAATATCCTAGTGAGAACAGTTGGGCTGGTTAGGGGAACAAATTGTCAAATGTAACTCCTGAGGATGTTCTGTAAAGCTGAAGGCAATATCAGCCATGTGAGTTTTGTTTCTTGACATTGTTTTCCCCAAAAGTGCTTGGCCTGTTTCTACTGAATGTAGAACCTTTGTGCTTAAAAGTGAAGACAATTCCCTGACAAGATTATCAGCAGTACTTTATGATTATTTAGCAACAGTGACTACCACTTCCACTGTTTGGGAAGGGTCTAGAAAATTTGGAAGAGGTCCCAGAGATAAGAAATTATCTCTCAAAATTAGTTCCTATTTTTTTCATGATCCACTGTGCTTTCTTTCCGTACCAGCTTTAGGTCCCCATGTTTATTCAGCAAAGGGACCACCTCATGGATGGTGTAGATGCTTTACCACTGTGCTGTACACCTGAAGCTGAAGCTGAATAATATTGAATGTCAACTATAACTATATATATAGTGACAGGATGTGGAGTAGAACATAGGGAATAGTCAATGGAATTGTAACAGCTATATACAATGTCAGTGGGGTAGTATATTGGGGGTATATGGTTGATCACTTTGTGAGGGTTGTAAATGTCTGTTACATTGTTTTGTACACCTGAAACTAATAAAAAAGGCATATTCATTACAAAGACAATTATCACCTACTATCAGTCTATAAGAATCATTCAAGTCATCTGCCCAGAACCTTTCCAGTCCTTGTCGGTTGGTGCTACTAGCCAGAAATTAAGAAAAAATAATTTCATTTTCAGTTGGCTCCACCCTGGAAGGGAGTGCACAACAAATTCCTGAGAATAGGAAATGCTGAGTTGGGAATCTGAAACTGATGCTTCCTGTATGCATGCAGTAGTGGTATAAGAGCCTTGCATCAGGAGTTTCTCTTCTCTCTCAAATTACAACATAGGTCTCTAAAAGGTAGAGATAATGCATGGGTTTTATTGTTTTGTAACAACCCCTCCCAGTCTAGAGCAAGACACATATCAATACAAATTCACTGATTGATAGCTTATAAAGACCCAAGAAGATTTATTATTTTTAAATGCATGTTCCTCTTATGTGGAAAATGAGTTCTCTAAAAACCATAACAACTCCAGTTTGTCACCACTATTATTATACAATGGCCAAAATTAAATGTACCTATTATGTTCCAGGTACTATAAGATAACTTTGTTATTACATTTAATTCTCCAAACCCCTCACAAGCTAGTTATTATTATCCTCATTTTACTGATGTGGAAACTCAAAAAGTCAAATGACAGAAGAAAGATTTTAACCTAGCGTTTTCTGACTCCAGACCAAAATTTTGACCTTGAAATGTTATCTTGCTCAGTTATAAGCTAGTGCTCCCATGAAGCTAAGGAGCCTGCATGAACCTATTTTAAAGTCACTTGCAAAGCTTCAGTCAGTGGTGAGTTTAATAAATCTTTTACCTATTACCAGCTTTCTTAGTATTGTAGCTGTGAGGTGAGAAGCGGTCTTAAATGACTTCTCTGTGGTAATAGGATTTTCTAGGATGTGAGGAATTACAGATGATGATGAGCTTCTTACACTCTAGTTCTACTCCAAGGCAGCTATAATGCTTGTCCCAAACTAATTGTTTGAATGTACAACTCTAGAGGGTACAGTTTTGACCATGAGTATATAGATACAGAGCATAGGATGTATATGGTGAGTGATGCAAAAAGGGCTGAACATTTAGGCAGGAAGCATGTCACGAAGGGTTTTCTTTACCATGCTAAAGACTGAATATTTCCTGTAGATAATGAGAAACCATTGAACAATTATTTGTAAAGGAGTAACTTTGTCAAATACGTGTGTAGTGCCAGGTATAGATTTATAATGGAAGTTCCTCTAATCATAAAATTGAGAAACTCAAAGGGGAAAAATAAATCGGAAGCTGTGGGGATGGAATGTATGTGACCAATAACTAAGGATTTTATGATGTTGAGTTGACTGGAGTTAGTGATGAACTGGCTGTAGCTGATAAAAGAAAGAGAGCAGTGTAGAATGAATATTAGATTCTTATGTGGATTGCTGAGTAGATGGTGGTACATTCACCATGGTAGTAAATACAGGAGGAGAAAATTTACCCGAGCTGGGGATAAAGTAAATGATTATAAATTTAATTTTAAATATGTTGAGCTTGAGTTATATATGAGGCATACTGAAAATTTTGTGTAATAGTATGCTGCAAAAATTTAGTTCTGGGAAGTGGGCTGAAACGGAGATGAAGATTTCAGAGTCGTCTGTATATAGATGATATAGAATTCTTAGGAATGAATAAGATGGATAAGGGAGAGTATGAGGAGTGAGAAGGGAAAGAAGACAAGGAGAGAACTCTGAAGATGAGCAATGTGATCCAGTCAAGAAGGCAGAGCATGTGAACACGGTGCTTTACTCCTCTCATGACCACATCAAAATTAAAGTTAAACTACAAAAAAACCATAATTGAAAATCACTTGAAGACTAACACTAGCTGAACTGAAGCCCTACAATTTAATTTTTTCATTCCCAATTTGGATGCCTTTTATTTCTTTCTCTTGCCTGATTGCTCTTGCTGGGACTTCCAACACTATGTCGAGAAGCAGTGGTGATAGGGGACAGCCCTGCAGTGTTCCTGAATGTAGAGCAAAGGGCTTCAATTTTTCACTGTTAATTATTATATTAGCTGAGGGTTTGTCATATATGCCTTTTATTATGCAAAGGTATTTTCCTTCTATACCCATTTTATTAAGTGTTTTAAACATAAATGGATGTTTAAACATAAGTGCATAAACATTTTTCTGCATCTATTGATATAATTGTATGATTTTGTCCTTTATTTTGTTTAAGTGGTGTATCACATTGATCAATTTGCACATGTTGAACCATCCTTGTGCCCATTGGCTGAACCCCACTTGGTGGTCAGGATATATATTTTTTTCAATGTATTGCTGTATCGATTTGCCAGAATTTTGTTTGGGATTTTTGCATTTGTATTCATCAGAGATATTGGTCTCTAATATTTGTGTGTGTGTGTTATCCTTACCAAGTTTTAGTATCAGAGTAATGTTGGCCTCATAAAATAAGTTAAGAACTATTGTTTTCTTCAATTCTTTGGAAAAGTTTGAGTAGGACAGGTATTAGATCCTCTTTGAATGTTTGGTAGAATTCACTAGTGAAGCCATCTGGTCCTGGACTTTGGCTTTGGGGAAGGTTTCAGATGACTGATTCAATTTTCTTACTGTTGATCGGTCTATTTATATTTTCCAGTTCCTCATGATTCAGCCTAGGAAGGCTATATGTTTCTCACAACATGTCCATTTCTTCTAGGTTATTGAATTGGGTGGCACAGTCCTTCATAGTACTCTTGGAAGATCCTTTGTATTTCTGTGGCATCCGTGGTAACTTCCCCTCTTTCATTTCTGATTTTGTTTATTTTTGTCTTTTCTCTTTTTATCTTCATGAGTCTTGCAAAGGGTTTGTCAGTCTATCAATTTTTTCAAAGAACAAGCTCTTGGTCACATTATTTTTTTTCTATTCTCTTTTTGTTCTCTATTTCATTGAGTTCTGCTCTGATTTTTATTATTTTCTTCCTTCTGATTACTTTGGGCTTCACTTCTTTTTCTAGTTCTTTAAGGTGTAATGTCAGGTTATTTATTTGTGATTTTTCTTCTTTGTTGATACGGGCCTGCAATGATATAAATTTTCATCTTAAAAGTGCTTTTGCTGCATCCTAAAAATTTTGATAGTATGTATTTTCATTTTCAATTGTTTCTATGGATCTTTTGATCTCTCCTCTTATTTCTTCTTTGACCCAGTCATTCTTTAAAAGTATGTTGTTCAATCTCCATATATTTGTGACTTTTCCTGCTTTCTTTTTGTAGTTGATATCCAATTTCATCACATTGTGATCAGACAATATGCTTGATATGATGTGAATCTTTTCAAACTTCCTGAGGCTAGTTCTATGTCCCAATATGTGGTCTATCTTTGAGATTATTGCAAGTCCTCTAGAAAAGAATGTGTAGTCTATATCACACTAAAAAGCTTTGCACAACAAAAGAAAACATCGATAAAATAAAGAGGCAACCAACCGAATGTGAGTGGATTTTTGAAAACAACGCCTCCGATAAGGGGCTAATATCCAAAATATATAAAGATCTCATAAATTCAACAACAACAACAACAACAACAACAACAAATTAAAAAATGGGCAGAGGACCTGAAGAAACATTTCTCCAAAGAAGATATACATATTGCCAATAGACATGTGAAAAAATGCCCACCACTACTAATCATCAGATAAATGCAAATAAAAACTACAAAGAAGTATCACCTCACATGAGTTGGAATGGCTATCATCAACAACACTAATATTAACAAGTGTTGGAGAGGCTGTGGAGAAAAGGAACCCTCATACACTGTTGATGGGTAAGCAGATTGGTACAGGCGTTATGGAAGGCAGTGTGGAGATTTTTCAAAATTAAATATAGAATTACCATATGACCCAGCAATCCCTTTCTTGGGTATCTACCCACAAAATTTGAAAACATTTATCTGTAATGATATATGTGCTTCAATGTTCATTGTAGCCGTATTTACAGTGGCCAAGACATGGAAACAACCAAAGTGTCCTTTGATAGATGATTGGATAAAGAACATGTGGTATATATACACAAAGGAATAATATTCAGCCATAAGAAAAGATGAAATTGTGCCAATTGTAACAACATGGATGGATGTTGAGATTGTAATGCTAAGGAAATAAATCAGACAGAAAAAGTGGAAAACAATATGATTTCACAGATATGTGCTTTATAAAAGTAAAAACAACAAAAGAACAAGAAAAACAAATGAGGAAAGAAAACTCATAGATACAGACAATAGTTTGTGGTTACCAGAGGGTAAGGAGAGGGTGTAGTGGTAGATGAGTGTAAAGGGGATCAAGTATATGGTGATGGAAAGAGAACTGATTCTGGGTGGTGAACACACAATGTGATATATAGATGATGTATTTCTGAATTGTACACCTGAAATCTATGTAACTTTGCTAACAATTGTCACCACAATAAACTTTAATAAAAAAAGAATAAATATTGTGATGTTCTACGATGAAGTGATTTATAAATATAAGTCATGTCCATTTAATGAAATGTGTCACGTAAGGCTGATATTTCTGAATTTATTTTTCTGTTTGGATGATCTATCTATAGCTGTCAATGATGTATTTGGTTCCTTACTATAATTGTGTTTTGGTCCATTTCTCCCTTTAGTTCTGTTAGTAGTTGCTTGGTATATTTTGGTGCTCCCTGATTGGGGACATAAATATTGATGACTGATAGGTCTTCTTGTTGTATAGTCCCCTTTAACCCTATGAAATGTGCATCGTTGTCATTTGTTACCTTTTTTATCCTGACGTATGTTTCATCTGATATCAGTATGGCTACAAATTATTTTCTCTGAATATCATTTGCTTGGAGTGTCAAGTCCTACCTTTCACTTTGAGTCTATATTTGTCCTTGTAGCTGAGATGTGTCTCTTGGAGACAGCATATGGTTGAGTTTAGTTTTTTGATCCAATCTGCTACTTTGTGCCTTTTTATTGATGAGTTCAGTCCACTTACATTTAGGGTGATTATTGATATGTGAGGATTTCCTGTCATTCTATCTTTACTTTTCTGGTAAGGCTGTGTCTCCATTGTTTCTTTGTTTTTTTTGTTGTTGTCTATTATTTCTGTGTGGTGGTATTCTATGATGTTTCCCTCTGTTTTTTCTTTTATTACAGTATATATTTCAGTTCTGGAATTTTTTTGGGTGGTTACCCTTAAGTTTATGTAAAAGAAAGTTTGATATTTAGAGTATTCCATTTTCTTTTGCGTGCTTACTTTCTCCATTCCCATGTTCCGGTTCAGGCCTTTACTCTCCCCCTTTTTATGTTTTGGTTGTCACAAATTGTCCCTGTTGATTGTGGTTGAATAGCCTCCTTTAGTATTTCTTGTAGTGCAGGTCGTGTATTAGAAAATTCCCTTAGCTTCTGTATGTCTGGAAAGGTCTTTATTCCTCCTTCATATCTAAAGGATATCTTTGCTGGATATATTATTCTTGGCTCATAATTTCTCTCTTTCAATAGTTTGAATATTTGGCTCCACTCCCTCCTGGCTTGTAGAGTTTTTGTTGAAAAATCTGATGATAATCTAATGGGCTTTCCTTTGTAGGTTACCGTCTTCTTTTTTCTGGCTGCCTTGAGGATTCTTTCTTTGTTGTTGATTTTAGACAGCTTCAATACAATGTGCCTTGGAGAAGGCATGTTGGGATTGAGGTAATTAGGTGTTCTATTTGCTTCTTGGATTCGAGGATCCAGTTCTGTCCACAAGTTTGGGAAGTTCTCATCAACAATTTGTGTAAATATATTCTCTGTTCCGTTCTCTGTTTCTTCTCCTTCTGGTATGCCCATTATTCTTATATTGCTCTTTCTGATGGAGTCAGAAAGTTTTGTAGAGTTCTTTCATATCTTTTTAGTCTCAATTCTGTCTCTTCTTCTATCTGTGTCATATCCAGATTTCTATCTTCGATGTCACTGATCCTTTCTTCCATCTGGTCAGCTCTATTATCTTTGTTGGCTATTTCATTCTTCATTTCTTTTATTGAATGCTTCATCTCCAGAAATTCTATTTAATTCCTTTTTGAAATTTTAATCTCTTTTGTAAAATATTCATTTTGTTCCTTGATTGTGTTTCTGAGTTCTTTATACTGCCTGTCTGTGTTTTCTTGCCTCTCGTTGAGTTTTTTCAGAACTGAAATCTTGAATTTTCTGTCTTTGATGTCATATACTTCCATGTCTTTAAGTTCGTTTTTTGGAGACTTTTCATTTTTTTTTTTTCTGAGCTGCCTTGTTATCTTAATTATTCATGGCAATTAATGAATTATTTTGTATCCTAGATATCTACAGGAATGGATTCTGCAAAAGGTTGATAGTAAGAGGTCTTTCTTTTGCTTTCTAGTAGGTGTTGGTTGAATGCTTTATTTTCTTTCCCACTGAGAATCCTTTTATTCTCTCTCACAGTGCAGTGTTTTATTTTCTCTGCACTCTTCTGTCTTCTCACACAATGGAGGGGTTCCCTGGATGATGGGCTTCTCTTCTGTGAGCAGGTTGCTTCATCTCTGGGAACTGCCTCCCTGGAGATATATGGAGATCTTCTGAAGTTCCAAAGCTCTTATTGCATCTGATTCAGAGTCTGTGTTTTTCAGCAGGTCTCTTTATTCCTGTAGGGATCTGCCCACATCAGTGGGGACATGGTCGGGTTGGGTCGTGAGAGGTCATTCTGAACAATGGTAGGGACCACCAGCACACTCATTACTACACCCAAGTCTCTCTCCCCTTTACTGGAACTAGTTGGGCTGTAAGTCCATTTCTCCAAGGCTGCAGTTCTCAGAACTGCCAATATTCTGTTTTTTTTTTTTTTTTTTTTTTTTTTTTTTTTTAATCTGACACTGCTACTGTTCCTCTTCTAGCACTGGGTAGGTAGGGGTGGGGCAAGTTTTGGTATTGTGTGGATGGTTCAGCTAGGCTTTGTGCCTATGTCTTCTGTCCTCTGCTTTGCTTTGTGGGCTTAAACCACTGTTCTTATCCTTCTTCCGTCACTCTTTGCTCCAAGGTCTCTGCCTTGAGCATTGGGATCAGCTGTGTTATATGCTGACCCCTCAGGCGGGACTGTGGGCCATTAAGGGGGTGCTAGCAGTCCAAATTCTTCCCTCTCCCATGATTTCTGTAGCTCTGGAATGCAGGGAGCTCAGAGCTCTGAGCTCCAGCTTGCATCCTGCGGCCCACATTTGGACTGTATCTACACACTTCTCTCTTCCCCCGCCCTTCTTGGCCAATTTACCCAACTTTAGATGATTTCAATTGCATGCCTCTTAGTCTCTCCTGTGTACTGCAAAGGACGTCCTTTGTGGAATTATATCTTTCAATTTGTTGTAAATTCCAGGGGAGATTTTAAGAGACTCACTTCATGCTACCATTTCTGTGATGTGCCCTCCATTTCTTTCATGTTTTGATATTCAAGTTTTGCACCGCTGATTTAGTTTTATTATTTGGGGGTTGTTAAAATGATAAGAGTTGGAAAGGAAAGTATGATAAAAGTAAATAATAAGCAAGTATTTGAATATATTAGTCTATATGAACTGAACCATGTGAAATAAATGGTAGCCAAAAAATTATATGTAATTCTAACATATGTCTAACCTTTAAGAATGCAAGAATTGCTAATACTGTAATTGCATTTCTCTGAAAATAACATGTATCTTCCATTTTACATTTGTAACACATCTACAATATGATATGTAGGATACTAATTAATTTACTCATTTATATAAATTTGCTGAACTCAAATATTTCATGCTATGAGAGTAAAAAAAAGCAGTAAGGCAAGAAAGCACAGTATTTACTGCCCTCAAGGAACATGCAGGCTTCTGTGTAGGATATACCTCCATATGTAATGATTCACATTCAGGAATTGAATCATTTGTGATCTCCCTTTACAATCTTTGAAACATGGTGGACTTAAATTGAATCACTTTTTCTAAGAGGAATTATACAACGCGTATGATCATCAACAAGAAAAAACTTAACTCCCCCTTTCTGTACCTCTCAGTAGGGAAAACAAAATGTTGTGGTATAGTGGAAAGAACACCTAAGTAGGAATCACTTGGTGGATTTTTGGCCTGACTTTACCACTCAGTGGCTGTGAAATTCAGGATAAGTCCCTTCATCATTTTGGAAATGCTTGTTCTTCTATATGACGAGTGGTAGGCAGCTTGACTAAATACACTATCTATAGCTTAAGCTGTCTTTAATTCTGTGATCCCTGTATTCCTTGTCTATTCCATAGGGGAGTTCTTTGTGTTAATCTCCACCTACAGTAATTTTTTTTGCAATGAGGATTGTTCTTAAATAATAAATTCTCCTTTATCTCTTGGTATGTAAACAGAAATTGATGTTTATCCTTTGAACTACATGATACAAAATTTTAACTTTTTCCTCCATTTGCTTCAGGAGGTAGTTTTCCCTCTTCTTCAGCAAGCAACCTCATTACTCCATTGTCAGCTGTGAAACCCTTTCTGTTCTCCAGCTTTTTGTTTTCTTTGGCATATGTCAGCTTTTTTTATAAGACACATGACACATTATTTATTTCTGAAACTTGTGATCTAAATGTTTTTCCATTTATTTCATCAGAGAATTTACCTAGTTTGTAATGGGTCCCGGTGATGTGGCAAGCGACAGTGTCAGTGAATTAAAATGAAATGATCAGACAATGACAGCTGAACAGATGTCTGCTAATAAATATGCATAATTCTCCAGATCCCAAATCCCCACCTTGATTTAGTGTACCACAATAGTGCCATTGGCTCAATATTTGCCTGCCCTGAGATTTACAAAATACCCACTTCCAGAAGTGTAACTCAGGAAGGATTTCCCTAGGGTAAGAATTGAAGACAGAAATGCCCAAGTGTATTTCATCTGTCAGTTTACAAATGTGCAGAAATTGTTGAATTTTGCCTCACCTCATCGACACTTCCTCCTCTGACACATCCAGAAACAGCTGAGAATAAAATGTAAGGAAAGAAAAAGCTGTTTCTTGAAAGGAAAACATAACAGGAGCAGGAGGCAATAACGTAGTCTCTCTAACTTCTCTTATGTGATTGACAAACATAAAATTATAAGAGAAAAAAGCTCTTTAGTCTATTCTTTGTTTTTCAGAATAATAACTCTTTGGAGACATGGAGCATATGTAGCAGCTGTGAACTATCTGGCATACCAGCATAATATATGTTAGCAAACATATGAATATACCATTTCAAAATTTCTAGAAGTATATTCTTCCCCATGGTATAATTTTTTCAATGTGGTACAGAGCATGTTTACTAACCGACCCAAATGTCTACTAATAGACCCAAGTATTTTTAGTTTCTGTAAAGATTAAGAAGCCAAAACTAGATAAATATAAACTTATGTTCAGTGATTAATGTTGAAATATTTTATTTTATTTGAAAATTATCAAGTCAATGAATATCAATCATTTAACTTAGAATTGAAAATTTTTAAGTGTGTAAGTTACCAAAGATATTTGAAAATTAATTTTAAATAAACATATTATGAAGCATAATTATTGTTGAAAAGTTCATTTGTAAACTTTTATTCCACTAACATCTATTTAATTCAGTTGTTTTTAACAAGTTTGCTTGAATTAGTCATGAAAATTTTATGAGATATTAAATAGCTAACCATCATTTTACATTGTTTTCCTTGTTGACAAATTTTGTAACATAGGTCGATTAAAAGTTTTATGACTGCATTATGTTTAATGACATCAAATCTGAAGGTATACTCATTTTTAAAATAAACTAATAATATTATTATTTGCCAAAGATTATTAAAGACATGTGAACTTGAAAAGCATTTGGGTTAGTTCCTACTTTTCTTAGAGAATATTCAATATAAATGCTTATTTGTTTTTAAGCCAATTAAATAGAGCTCTTTTACAAATTAATTTTGGAAATACCATTGATAGGGTAGGTAGATAGATAAAATTAGCAGCAGAAGGATCAATTTATCCCCCATTAGAAAATCCCTTGCTGCAGCAACTACTGGAGTCAAGACCCCTTGCAACTGCACAGCAGTATTCCAGGCTTACACATGCCCCTCAATCAAAGAAACACATTATTAAGAGAGGAAGACATCCTGCTTATCAAAACCTGTTTGTGAAAACCACCTCACTAGCCCAACAAGATTCCAGGTTTTCACACACTCCAAGGGAATGTATTTACACCTGCCCCCAAACCAAAGAGATGTATTTACATATGACCCTAAATCAAAGGGATATGTTTACAAATGCCCTTAAATCAAAGAAATGCATTGCTAAATGCCAGAGGACTGGGCACCTTAGGAGAAGAGAGAGAGATTAAGAGAAGGGAGATGGGGAGGTAATTCTAGCCATAGAAATAAAAGCCTTCATGCAATGTAAGGCAAGGCTGCTTCCCTCTCTTGAGTCAGCCAGCTCCATGTCTTGGAGTGTACTCTCTTTTACTAATAAACTTCTGCTGTTCACGCTGCACAAAATTTTGTCTCTTAATTGAAGTCTTTCCTTCAAGAAAACAAGAATCAAGGTTTCAATGTCATTTCCCAGTAACATCATCATGAGTTAGAAAAAACTACCACATATGCCACATACCACACACACACACACACACACACACACAAACACACACATTTACAGAGATACAAACAGAAACAGTTTTAAATTTCATTTAAAAAATGTAGCCATGTTTCAGGTATAAAATAAAATTCACTAGTTTATAAATGAATAGCTGGAATCCAAACTGTGTTTCTGGCAGAGGAATACCTTAAGGTTGCCCACTCAGATGGCTAAAGCTGTTTACTAATATTTTTGGATAATGCTCTTAAGATTTTTGATTTCCCCAATTCACTTCCAAATAGCTCTCATTATTCCCTTGTGGTGAGTCACCTACTTGAAGTTTGCATTTCAAAGAGATGCCTCTTGGGTCCCAGGGAAGACTAGGTAGAAAATTTACATCTCAAAGGCACAAAGAAAGAATGTAACTTTTTTCCAAAAAGGAGTTTGGGGGCATATTTGCCTATTATCAGAGATCAAGGGCAATTAAAGTTATTCCTTATTTTTTCTTACATGCAAAATAGTTCTGTTTGAAATGTGCTCATCTTTTGTAATATCTATAAGCTTTTAGAGATTAATACGGGAGGTTTGGGGACTGGTTATTAGGACATGTAGGCTTTGAATTGTTTCTTGAACTGCATTTCTGTTCTTGTAGACTATTTGTAAGACAAGGACAGTTGTTTTTAATTTCTCAAATTGGGTCTGCAGCCAGAATGATATTAAAGGGTTGACCTACCCATCCAACTACATTATTTTCAATTTGCTTATCTTTATCAGGAAGATTTCCAACCAAAGATGGAAATCAAAATTATTCAGCCATAAAAAAATAATGTTATCTTGCCATCTGCAACAACATGGAGTGACTTACAGGCTATTGTGCTGAGTGCAGTAGGTCAGACAGAGAAAGATAAATGTCATATGATTTCACACATACATGGAATCTAAAGAACAAACTAAATGAACAAACAAAACAGAAACAAACTCAGAGATACAGAGAATATTTGGAGGGTAGCCAGATGGGAGGGGTTTTGGGTGGTGGGTGAAAAAGGGGAAGGTATTAAGAAGTACCAATTGGTAGTTACAAAATAGTTATAGGGATATAAATTATAGCATAAGGAATATAATCAATAATATTGTAATAATTATGTATGGTGTCAGATGGGCACTAGATTTATCAGGGTGATTACTTTGTAAGATATATAAATGTCTAATCACCATACTGTGCATCTGAAACTAATATAATATTGTAAGTCAAATGTAATTGAAATATATATATACACACATATTTTAAAAATCCCTATGTTTTAGGTTTAGAACTATGGATCTTGGAATGTTTTAATAAATTGTTCCAAAAAAGCTGATGACTCTTTCGTTTTGAATACATAGATCTATTTTAGCTTATGAGGAAATACCTTAAAAAAATAGTCACTCCAGAATGGCATATTGAATATGGTGGAAGAAGAGATCCCAGCACTCATTCCCCCACGAAAACACCTGGACAGCTATCTATTGGGTTATGTTGTCAGATAAATGTAGAGTTGAATCAAGCTCTGCCATTCACTAACTATACGACCTTTGGTGAATCACTGATTCATTGTTAAGTGTCAAATTCAATATTTGCAAAAAGGACATGAGGATACCTGCCTTGTAGGATCATTTAAATTATTAAATGTGATTATGTATGTAATGTTCCCAATAAATGCTACAATATTTTAAATAATACATGGTGATTATACCTGTTATTTTTTCCCTAGACTCTAAAAACTACATTCGGAAACTTGTTCATTTTTTAAAAAATTTTCTCCCATATCACCTAAGAAAGGGTTTATATATAATTTTCCAAATGAATGAATCAATCCCCTAATCAATGACCTTACTTTGTAACTTTTGGTTGAGCACTTCTATAATATTTTGAGGATATTTTAAATAAAACCATAACCTCTGGCCCAGAAATAACAATTGCAAATGAAGGCCTTCATATCTAACATTTACCTTCAGGATTTGCCTCTTGTTCAGACTGAGACAGAGTTGTTCCAAGATTTGTGTCTGAGAACTAAAAGCCCAAAGAACACATCAAGTAACTGCATGCAAGACACAGATTTATTGAGACTTACTGACCAGGGAGAGTTTCCAGTGCTGGCTGGCCAGAGGAGTAGTGATTTACACACAAGCAGAGAACAAGGAAGGTTATAGAGGTACAGCAAAACAAAGAGCATATCATGGCCGAAATCACCTGGCAGGCCCTGCAGGCCTGTTCTCATGTGCACAGCATCTCAAGAAGCTTGGAGACCTTGACTGCTGGCCAGTGTACAGAATAGACTGTCTGATAAGCAGTGTTTCCATGGAGTCAGAAGATTTTGACTGCCTGCCAGTTCATCTGCCTGTGGGCTAGGTCCCTACACCCACCCCCCGGCAGTCATAGCTCCTGGACTCTTGTGGGTTAAAGATGTACATTGAACCAGACACCACAACAAAAATATAGGCAAAGAGAAAATAGTAACAGGTCCAGGAGGAAAGCAATAATGCTAAAAAACGTGAGACGCTAGGAAGGGGTGAGGGAAGCCATTCAATTTAAAAAAGGGTCATATGCTAACTATTCTATTTTTTGTATTAGTTTCAGGTGTACAAAACAATGTAATAGTTAGAAATTTATATACCTTACAAAGTGATAACCCCCTCCCCCAATCTACTACCCCTCTGACATCATACATAGGTGTTATATTTCCACTGACTCTATTCCTTATGCTGCACTCCACATCCTGTAAACACACACACACACACACACACACACACACACACACACATATATACACACATATATATGTATATATGTATATATATATGTGTATATATATATATAGTTGACATTCATTATTATTCAGCTTCAGCTTCAGGTGTACACTGCAGTGGTCAGGCACCTACACCATCCATGAAGTGGTCTCCCTAATAAGACAAGTTTCCATTGGATACCTTACAAAATCTTTACAAAATCTTTACAACAATTTTGATTATATTCCCAAAACTGTCTTTCATATCCCCATGGCAATCTTGTGGTTACTGATTGTGCTTTCTAATCCCCTCAACCCCACCACCCTTCCCATCTAGCAACCCTCAGTTTTTTTTCTCTATATCTCTGAGACTGTTTATGATTAGTTTGTTCATTTATTCTATTCTTTAAATTCCACATGTAAGTGAGATCACATGATATTTTTCTTTCTCTGCCTGACTTATTTCACTTAGCATAAAGTTCTCTAGGTCAATCTATATCATTGCAAATGGTAAGATTTCATACTTCTTTACAGCTGTTTTACTCCGTTTTACCAGTTTCTTAATCCAATCATCTACTGATGGGCATTTCAGTTGTTTCCATGTCTTGGCTATTGTGAATACTGCTGCAATAAACATAAGGGTGCATACATTTTTTTCAAATTAGTGTTTTGGATTTCTCTGGATAGCTACCTAGGAGTGGAATTGCTGGGTCATAAGGTAGTTCCATTTCCAGTTTTTTGAGATACTCCATACTGATTTCCATAGTGGCTGCACCAATCTGCAGTCCCACCAGCAGTGCACGAGGGACCCCTTTTCTCCACATCCTCGCCAGCACTTGTTGTTTGTTGATTTATTGATGATAGCCATTTTGACTGGGGTGAGGTGGTATATCATTGTGGTTTTTGTTTGCATTCCTCTAATGATTAGTGAGGTTGAGCATTTTTTCATATGTCTGTTTGCCATCTATACGTCCTCTTTAGAAAAATGTCTCTTCATGTCCTCTGCGCATTTTCTAATTGGGTTGTTTGTTTTTCTGGTGTTGAGTTGAATGAATTTTTTATAAATACTGGATATTAGCTTCTTATCAGATATGTCATTGACAAATATCTTCTCCCATTCAGTAGGATGTCGTTTTGTTTTATTGGTTTCCTTTGCTGTGAAAAACCTTTGTTCTTTGTCGTAATCCCATATGTTTATTTTTTCTCTTGCTTCCCTTGCCCGAGGGGATATACCAGTAAAAATATTACTAAGGGTAATGTCTGGAAGCTTTCTTGCTATATTTTATTCTAGGAGTTTTATGGTTTCAGATCTTACATTTAAGTCTTTAATCCATTTTGAATTTATTCTTGTATGTGGTGTAAAGGTGGTGGTCCAGCTTCATTTTTTTGCATGTGTTTATCCAGTTTACCCAGCACCATTTATTTAATATATTATCTTTACCTCAATGTAAATTCTTGCTTCCATTGTAGTAGATTAAATGGCCATATAGGCATCTATTTATTTCTGGGCTCTCTATTCTATTCCATTGATCCATGTGTCTGTTTTTATGCCAGTACCATACTGTTTTGATTACTGTAGACTTGTAGTATAATTTGAAGTCAGGTATTGTGATACCTCCCACTTTGTTCTTATTTCTCAAGATTGCCAAGGCTATCCAGCATCTTTTATGGTTCAATATAAATTTTAGGATTATAGGTGCTTTTGTCACACAGCAGCCTACCCATCTGTTCCCTTGTACCTACCCCTAAAGAAAGGAGTCTGTGAGAATGACCTTTTCAGGGACTTTGCTTCACCTTTGTGCTTACACCTTATGTCTCCCTGTTTGGCCCCAAAGGATGGCTTGTTATTCAATGACGGGTAAGATTCCTCAAAGGAGGAACAACCTAAGACAGGCTCAGTTGCACAGGGGCCATCTGCAGAACTCACGGGGTTGATAGAGGCAGCCATAGACCCCCACCTTCCCCCTGCTAAGGCGAGCTTCTGCCTATATGGCTATATTCCTTCCCACAACCAACTTGGGAAGAGATTCAATGAAGTGATAACATCAGTGATCCATCTATTCATATCTGTAAGTTTCAGCATAAAGGTTTTGTCTCTTGGGAAGGTGCTCACAACAATTACTAACAATCCTGGGACTTTCGGTTCCGGCTACTTGCAGGCAAGTGTGATCGGTTTCAATCAGTTTCCTAGTATAATGTATGAAATTCACAGACCATTGAGAAAACAATGTTACTTGTTTGTGTTTACATCAATAAAAGCCACAAGGTGGCCCAATTCGGGGCTCTCAGTCCTTTGAGGCTGTGAGACTCTTGGACCCTAGTGCATAAATCTCTTGATTTCTGTTTCTTTCTTAAACCTTCACAGCCCCTTCTCGTTCTCTCACTGCCCGTGTTGTGCTGGACGCAACAATGTTCTATTTCTGTGAAAAATGTCATTGGCGATTTGATAAGAATTGTGTTCAATCTGTATATATTGCCTTAGGTAAATGGACATCTTAACTATAATAATTCTTCCTGTCTATGAGCATGGTATGTGTTTTCATTTATTTATATCTTCTTTAATTTCATTCTTTATTGTCTTATAATTTTCTGAGTACAGGTCTTTTACTTCTTTGGTTAAATTTATTCCTAAGTATTTTATAGTTTTGAAGCAATTATAAATGGGACTGTTGTCTTAATTTCTCCTTCTGATAGTTTATTATTAGTGTATACAAATGCAACTGATTTCTGACTATTAATTTTGTATCCTGCTACTTTACTAAATTCATTTATCAGTTCTAATAGTTTTTGGTGGAGTCTTTGGGGTTCTCTATACATAGTATCATGTCATCTGAATATAATGACAATTTTACTTCCTCCTTACCAATTTGGATGCCTTTTATTTCTTTTTCTTCTCTGATTGCTGTGGCTAGAACTTCACGAACTATGTTGAATAAAAGTGGAAGAAATGGGCAACCTTGTCTTGTTCCTGATCTTAAGGGGAATGGTTTTAGCTTTTCCCCATTGAGTATGATGGGTGTGGTATGATAGGTGTGGGTTTATCATATATGGCTTTTATTATGTTGAGATATGATGCTTCTAGTCCCATTTGCTTAAAAGTTTTTATCATAAATGGCTGGTGGATTTTGTCAAATGCTTTTTCTGCATCTATTGATATGATCATATGATTTCTACTTTTTATTTAGTTAATGTGGTGTATCACATTAATTGATTTGTGGATATTGAACCAAACTTGCATACCAGGAATGAATTCCACTCGATGATGGTGTATGATCTTTTTAATGTATTGCTGAATTCTGGTTGTTACTATTTTGTTGAGAAGGTTTGCATCTATGTTAATTAAGGATATCGGCCTGTAATTCTCTTTTTTTGTAATGCCTTTGTCTGATTTTGGGATCAGGGTGATAGTGGCGTCTTAAAAAGAGTTTGGGAGACTTCCCTCCTTCTGAATTTTTTGTAATAGTTTGAGGAGAATAGGTGATAATTCTTTTTTGAATGTTTTGTAAAATTCACCTGTTAAGCCATCTGGTCCAGGGCTTTTGTCTGTTGGGAGCTTGTTGATGATGATACAATTTCCCTGGTAGTAATCAGTCTAATCTGATTTTCCATTTCTTTTTGAGTTAGCCTTGGAAGGGTACAGGGTTCTAGAAAATTAGCCATTTCTTCCAGATTGTCTGATTTGTTGGCATATAGTTGCTCATAGTAATTCTTAATATTTTTTGTATTTCTGTTGTCACTTCTCCTCTTTCATTTCTGATTTTATTAATTTGAGTCTTCTCTCTCTGTCTCTGTCTCTCTCTGTGTTTTGTTTGTTTTGTTTTGTTTTGTTGAGTCTGGCTAAAAGTTTGTCGATTTTGTTTATCTTCTCAAAAAACTAGCTCTTTGTTTCATTGATCTATTGTGTTGTAGTTTTTGGTCTCTATGTCATTTATTTCTGCTTTGATTTTTATTATCTCCTTCTTTGTAGTCCCTATGCTTATTTTGCAGTTCTTTTTCCAGATCCCTTAAGTGCAAGGATAAACTGTTGATTTGAGATTTTTCTTGTTTCTTTAGGTAGGCCTGCAATGCTATGAATTTCCCCCTTAAGACAGCTTTCACTGCATCCCATAGATATTGGGTCACTGTGTTTTCATTTTCGTTTGTCTCGAGTTATCTTTTGATTTCTTCCTTGATCTCATGGTTGAGCCATTCACTATTTAGTAACATGTTATTCAGCCTCCATGTATTTGTGTATCTTCCAGTTTTTTTTCTTGGCATTGATTTCTAATTTCATAGCACTGTGGTCAGAGAAGACGCTCGATATGATTTAAATTTTCTTAAATTTATTGAGACTTGTTTTGTGGCCTAACATGTGGCCTGTCTTGGAAAATGTTCTATGTGCACTCGGTAAGAATATATATTCTGCAGCTTTGGGGTGAAATATCCTAAAAATATCGATTAAATCCAACTGGTCCAATATGTCATTTAAGGCCACTGTTTCCATATTGATTTTCAGTCTGGAGGACCTGTTCCTTGCTGTCAGTGGTGTATTGAAGTCCCCTACTATGGTAGTGTTACTGTTGATCTCTGTCTTTATGTCAGTCAATATCTGTTTTATATATTTAGGTGCTCCTTTGTTGAGTGCATAGATGTTTACTTGGGTTATGTCCTCCTGTTTGATCGATCCCTTTATATCATGTAGTGCCCTTCTTTGTCTTTTAATATAGTCTTCATTTTAAAGTCTATTTTGTCAGATATAAGTATGCTACTCCAGCTTTTTTCGCATTTCCATTTGCATGAAATGTCTTACTCCAACCCTTCACTTTCAGCCTGTGTGTGTATTTTGATCTGAGGTGAGTGTCTTGTAGAGAGCATATACAAGGGACTTGCTTTCTTATCCACTCAGCCACCCTATGTCTTTTGATTGGAATATTTAATGTATTTACATTTAAAGTGATTATTGATAGGTACATAGTTATTGCCATTTTGTTATTTGTATTTCTGGTCTTCATTACTTAGATTGTTCTCATCTTTCTTCTGCTTATAGAAGCCCTTTTAAGATTTCCTGTAATGCTGGCTTGGTGGTAATGAATTACTTTAGCTTATTCTTTTCTGGGAACATTTTATCTTTCCTTCTATTTTAAATGATAAAAATATGGAACACTTCATGATTTTGCATCTCATCCTTGCAGAGGGGCCATACTAATCTTCTCTGTATTGTTCAATTTTTAGTATGTTTGCTGTTGAAACGAGCACTTCTATTGTTTTAATGTGCTCTTGCACTTGGGTCAAAGTGTAACTTATGTTGGCATGATAATCCGATGCATAGCCACAACACTCGCAACTGGGCACAGGCTCCCCCTTGGGCCATGGTTAGGATAGCAAAGATCATCCTAATATGCAGTACTACCTTACACAATTGGGTGGTTTCTTTTTTAAATAGTACTATAGCTTGTTGGGAAGCATTAAGGGCTTGAGCAGTGTAATTACAGTGGGCAGTAATTTGTAGTTCTAAGTCAATTGATGGCACCAGAGGAGAAAAGATGGCCAGCGGGTAAAACCACCATGCTGCAATGGGCTATGAGGTGTCTGGCCTTCACTGCATTCCAATTGCACTGCGATGTAGAAGGGTCTTTTAAATGGTTGCTGGTAGTTAGGGTATGCTCCAGGTGCATCTACCAGTCCAATTGTATGGCAGATATGGCCGTCCATGGGTGCCACCATCCATAACTAACCCCAAGGGGTTCTGTAGGCCCCAGCATGCTCTGATGTATGCTGCCAACCCAACCAACTGTTAGTAGTGATGTTTAGTGTCATGTTTCAGAGGGGCATTTGTGCCTACCCCATAACCTTGGAGAGCATAGCACTATGTCTTTCTCTGCATATAGACATGGCGGTGGGTGTGTTTTCCATCTGTATGGCACTCAGCCGGCCTAGTCCATCATGGATCTGGGTAAGGACTCCAGAACAGGGTGTCCCATTGTCACTGTCAATGTGTGATGGATCCCATAAGCTGTGCTTCTGTGCTCAAGTCCCAAGATGGTGTTTTGTTGTGTGGCCTGTTTACTCAGAAAGGCCTCCAGGAGGCCAGTGGCTGTATGCACACAAATCAGGGCATATCTGCAGCTTTCTGACAGGGTAAATGGTCCTATATAATTAACCTGTCAGTGATGAATGGGTTCATGTTCTCTGCCAATGTGCCTCATGTACCGTGTTTCCAAAAAAAGACTGGAAAATAAGCCCTAGCATGAGTTTTTGGGATGGCATCCCTTAAACATAAGCCCTAATGCATCTTTTGGAGCAAAAATTTATATAAGACCCTGTCTTATTTTTGGGGAAACACAGTGTTACTCTAGTTGTTTAACGTGTCATTGATGACACATAGGACATTGCTGACAGACAACTTTGAGGTCTCCTACTGATACCTGAAGGTTGTATTTTGTGACCAGTTGAAGTAAAGTACAGTGTTATTGGTGTCTGCTCTTATTATATAGCTATTGCATTATTTCTTCTATTGGCATTAGTCAGACCCAGTGCAGGTGGGAGAGGCAGTCTGCCTCATGATATCCAGGTGGGGTATTAAACCTGCATGAACTGGGACATGGTACACTGTGACAGTTTTCTGATGTACCATTGCCCATATAACTTGCCATAAGTCCTTGCCCCATAGTGGTTGTTTTGCAACCATCCAGTCATTTGCAGCCCAGGTGGGAAGCCATAGAGTAAGACCCTTAAAGATCACCCAGGTGTTGTTACACAGGGTGACAATTGGTTGCTTCTAAGAAAATCACCATCCATGCTGTTCATAGTTCCACCCATTGGCTTCTTTGCCCCATTCAAGCATGCCACTATAAGATATCAGTGAGGAGCTGCACAGCAATCGCAGTTCACCGGTGCATCTGCCCTTCTGCATAGCCATCTGTGTACGTCGGTTGGATTGTCCCCTGTCCTTCCTTCATGAGCGATTGTTGTATGTCAATACTGGGGGTGTCAGCAGAGAGGCCCATAGTGAGATAACGCACGGGTCTCAGGACAACATGCGTCTCCTCAATGAGAAGGCTGGTTGCAAAGGTACTGCACTGCTGTAAATAATCATGTACCATTTAGTCAGCATCAGTGTCTGTGCAGTACCTGAATGTAGATTCTGCAGCGTGTCTTGAATCAATCCAGAAATCAGAAGGAAAGTCTTTATTGTGACAGGACCCATGCTGATGAGTAGTTTGCACTGATGAAGGGTGTTATACACTACACAGAGCTATTTTTCAATAGGACTCTATCATTGTTCAGCTCCTTTCCATAATTGCAACCAGAAACCAAGAGGTATAAACCATCCATTTTGCCATTGCCACAAGCCACAGACAAAACCCTCCATGGCACTAGCCACATCCGATTCACAGGGTACGACAGGTTGAATCACGCCCAACGCCTGTACCTGTTTGACTGCCCATTTTGTTGCAATGACTGCTTTGGTATGTTGGGTTTCCCAACCCCAAGGTACCCCCTTCTTAGCCCGTCTATATAATGGCCGAAGGATTTGGGCCAAGTTGGGGATGAGGGGTCACCAATATCCCAGGAGGCTCAAAAAAGGCTGTAACTGGGGAACAGATGTGGGAAGGGAAAAAGCCTGTATTTTTTCAATAACTGCTTCCAGCATGCTCACATAACACCCAAAAATCTGATAGAGAATTCAGGCCTTTATACTTTGATATGGTTCACCGTCCATCTTCATTATTCCAGGTGAGGAATCAGCATTTAAGCAGCTTGCTCTAGATTTGAAAGAGACTCACAGGTTAACATTATTTCTTTCATCATGTAGTGAAATGGGTGCACTGAGAAGGGCTTTTGCCAGAGCTGCAGATCTCTTGCCATGATGCCGTGGCAGATAGTGGGACTGTGTAGGTAGTCTTGGGGGAGGACAGTAAATGTCATTGTTGCCCTTCACATGTGAAGGAAAATTGGTCTTGACTAGCTATACTAAAAAGAGCATTAACCAGATATATAATGAAATGGTATCATTTCCAGGTCTCATTCAATGTCATCTAGGAGGGATGTCCCGTCCTGCGCGACGAGGGTTGTGGGGAGCGAAGAGGGCGTCACAGGGTTAAGAAAAGACAGTAGCCAAGAATAGAGTGCAAGTGGGAACAAGGGACTCCAGCCTGAAGGACTGAGCCCCAAACGGGCCTATGCATAGCTTTTATTAGTTAGGTGGGAAAGTAAAGGAGATAAAGCTTGTCAATCTCAAGATCTGTTAGTCCCATATGTTATAATAAAAACTGATTCAAGACAATCACACTTGCCTGCAGGCAGCAGAACCATAAGTCTCAGGATGTATGTACTTCCCCAAGGGACAAAACCTTTATGGATATGAATAGATGGAGAGCACAACATTGAGTCACTTCCCCTGCAGGTTGTGGGAAGGAATGCAGCCACAGAGGCAGAGGCTCTCCTTAGCCAGAGGAAGGTGGGGGGCTGTGCCCACCTCTATGAAGCCCGTGGGTTCTCCTGTTGGTCCCCACGTGGCTCTGCCTGGCTTAGGTTGCCCTCCCCCACCCTGTGGGGAGTCATACTGGTCATTGGCTGATCAGCCATCTTTCTGGGGCCAAACAGGGAGACATAAGGTGCAAGCACAAAGGTGAAGCAAAGTCCCTGAAAGGATCCGTGTCACAGACTCCTCGCTTTAGGGGCAGGTATGAAGAGACAGATGGGTAGGCTGCTGCGTGGCAAAAGAGGGAAGCAATATCAAGTTCAGCTGCATACAAAGCGGAGGGGCTTTACCTTATTCAATTCCGTATAATCTATAATCGTCCTCCAAGTGCCATCGGGTTTTTGCACAGACCACACATGGCTGTTGAAGGCACTGTGGATTGGGCAAAAAATGCCCACACTTGCCAATTCCTGTATAGTTTGGGTTATTTTTTCTTCCCCCCTACCCCTGGCAGGCGACATTGAAGAGTATTCGTTATGTGATACAGGGATGAGTGTCTTACTGGAAACCATTTGGTGTGTCCTTAGGTGATTACCTTCATCACCCTGCATCACAATCTGAATTCCCCTGCTGTTGTGTTAAGTGAAAGGCCTGCCAGAATGTCCACACCCAAGATGTATTTTGGTATGTGTGAGATATGTACTACATATCATTTAGGGGGGGAGTCAGCCAATTTGTAGGACTAAAGGTACTTGTTCAGCCCTATATGCATCCTCCATAGAACAGGATCTTGAAAATAGTTGGGTTTGCCATTTATCAAAGTGCATTCAGCTCTGGTATCAAGAAGAGCTAAAACGTTCTCTTTATTCTTGGAAGACCAGTGGATGGTCAGTTCTACATGAGGCCTCCGGTCCTGTTGTACACCCGGACATGGAGCCTGGGGTCTTGGCCTCCTTCCTACTGCAGAGGGTATGGCTCCTACCACCCCTCCTCCATAGGTGGTGCTGTGGGTTGAGTTTCTCCCCTCTCCTGCCGAAGACCATCTCTGGTTGGCATTTTGTAGAAACATCTATCTTTGGGTAGCTTCTGCCACATTTTGGTTGTCAGTTTGTTCCAGAGTGGTCCTTTCCTGGAGAAAGTCATGCCATATTTGCTTACAGATGACACAAATAACCCCGCTTTCTTTTTTGTTCAGCCTTCCTATCCCCCCGGCAGTGGATTCTTTCAGTCTCTCCTAGGTCTGACACTGCTTGTGCAGCACAGGAGATTTCTTACCCTACCAGGGGACTCAAGATGGAAATCAAGGTATCATACTGCTGGTTAGAGGCCAACTATAAGAGGACATACTTGATCCCTGTTGTAAAAATTTCATTCTCAGTCTCCATGAAGTTCTGAGAATAGATCATATGTCTCATTCCCAGATATCAAAGAACATCCTGCAATTATTCCATAGTCTGCCATCTGATGGGTTGCATAGGTATGTCTCTCTCATTGGGCCAGGCTGATTTTCGTGCAGTGATTAACCATGTAAGGAGTGAAATTGTCTCCATTGATGGCTGCATAAAGCCGCTGCCTCAACAAGGGGTGGCTGGTTACTGATGCAAGCTTACTCATCTCAGTCCTGTTCAGAATTTCTTCTGCCCCATTATCCCATAACTGGAACAGCCATTCCACAGACTTTCTCTAACTTTTTGTCTAAATTGATTGCCCAGCTCAATCAATTCAGAGAAGAAGCAAAGTTATAAAAAGGGTGCCAAAAAATGTATACACATTTTAAGAGATGCTGTCTATGTATTACTTTTTGAACTTGAATTACAGTACCAATGTGTAGTATGATGTTTGCTCAGAGGATGGCATTAAGTCAAATGAATGCTAGTATCACTATGTGACAGGCAGCATAGGCAAAGAAAATGGTGGAAGCATGGTTGTTGTTCAAGGAGTGCAAGACCATTTTGAAGTGGTATTTGAAATTAGAGAACGTTGTGGAAGTACAATGACAATGGAGGCATGAGTATGCAACAGAACCTCCAATATGCTTAACAATTTCATGCATTCATGACAAGTTTTAGATGCATGGTGCTGTGTGTGATGTGCACAATGAAATACCTGGGAGGCCTCACATGGCAATAAGTCCTGCATCTTCTGCTACGATGTTGGAATAGTTTACATGCTGACCACAGAAGTCTACCAAACAATGTTTGCTGTAATCAGAAGTGTCTGGATGCTGATGGTAATCACTTTGAGCACCTCTTGTAATATAAGTCAAACGTGACTTATATTCATCTTTTGTTATCAGTATATATTGAGCATTACAATTTTAATAGTTTTTTTTTCCTTTCTAAAATGTGTATACATTTTTTTTTTTTGGCACCCTTTGTATAGGTACAGCAAAACAAAGAGCATTTTGTTGGAGAAATCATCTGGTAGGCCCTGCTCGTTTGTACACAGCATCCCAAAAAGCTGGGAGACCTTGATTGCCAGCCAGCATACAGAACTGGCTATCTGATAAGCAATGTTCCCATGGTGTCAGGAGATCTTGATTGCCTGCCACCTCATCTGCCTGTGGACAAGGTCCCTACAATGTAAGAGATAGGTTTATTGAGACTTACTGACTGGAGAGAGTCTCTGGTGGTGGCCAGCTGAAGTAGTGATCTGCACACAAGCAGAGAAGAAGCAAGGTTGTACAGGTACAGCAAAACAAAGAGCATTTCATGGGAGAAATCATCTGGCAGTCAATGCAGGCCCATTGTCATGTGCATAGCATTCCCAAGAAGCTGGGAGACCTTCGCTGCTGGCCAGCATACAGAACTGACTGTCTGATGGGCAGTGTTTCCATGAAGTTGGGAGATCATGACTGCCTGCCAGCTCATCTTCCTGTGGGCCAGGCCTCTATACCTCTTTCCAATAATATCATGGTAAGTAGTTCCAGGGTAACTCATAGTAATTCTGTGTGCTGAAGTTATTTGTGAGGAAAAACAAGAAATTGCCAGTGAATAGACACCATTAAATTGAGGGAAAACTTTCTACTTTCTCTCTTAAATATTATTCTTTTCCATGCCTCAGCCATACTTATTGAAATAATTTTAGTTAAAGAAGAAAGAAAGATATGGAGCATTTCTATATTCTCAGATACTGTTAGCAGCTGGCCAGAACATATGCTGTGATTCCCTGTGCTGGCAGTTTACACTTTCTGACCCTGCCAAGGAGCAACCATGCATTGATTAGTATTCAACCATCAAAGATATTTCTCAGTATCCATTTATGAAACCCATTCCCTGCCAAGATTCCTCTTTTAATGCCTCTGTCTCATTTTCATCTTTTATGATATCTGACCACTCCTAAGCTTTTAAGACTACTTGGCAACAAAGTGAGTGTTATCAACTTGACAAACTTTTATTCTGGCTTTGTTACTAGGGCACTTACGCTGTGAAACACTTTTTAAAGCATGGATTTGTTTGTTGCAGGTGTAGACATTTGACTTGTTTACAAAAAGAAATCTGTGTAAGCTTGCCAAGGAACACATGAGGCTGTCTCTGAATGTATGAGCAGTGTCATCATTGCTCTTGAGGGACAACACCTGCTGTGGTGCCATCACCAATTAGCTCTTCTCTTTCTCCACCTATCCCTCTCCAGGAGGCATACTCTTCAGTTCCTTGTTTCTCAAGTTTCAAAAGATTATTTTCTGTGAGAATTATGTGAATCAGAATACTACATGGCCTTTCAAAATATCTGTGGCTCTTTGGTTACAGAGATGTGTGGTCTTCTATGGCAAACTATACGCAACCAAAATGATGTGGTTTTTAAAGAAGTTAACTGAGAATTTTATAAGTCATTTGTTAAAATAGTAAAACTATGAGATGAATTTGATTATTTTTTTGTAACTGAATGTGGGGACAGAGCCCCAGAGAGCAGTTTCCAGGCTCTCGGCCTCACGTGGAAAGGTGCTGGCTCGGGTAGTAGATGGCCATCAGCTGTGGCTAGTTGGCCGTCAGCTGTGGCCCTTGAGCCATTGGCCACTAATATAACTGCTGTGCTGCGTTAGGGAGAAAAAGTCGAGGAGAGAGTCGGTAGGTTGGCAGAAAGCAGACAGTAGGTCGCAGGTCATGTGAATCTAGCCTCTGGTGAGACTATAGCGGTATGACTCCCCTACCTATGATGCCATGGGTGTTCCTTTTTGGCCTAGCCATATCTTGCGTTCTTATGTGGGGAGCGGGACCAGAGGCCCCGCAGGCCGCCCCGCACGACACTGAACATTAAAATTTACCATCCCCATCCTTAATCTAGTGGGGAAAAAATGATGTGAAAGTGGTAACAGATTGAAAAAGTAGTTAGTTCCCCAAAGCAGGCCTCATTAAGTATCAAGATATTTTCCTGACAGAGTCCCCAAGGCCTAAAATGGAGATTGCAGACTGGCCATATCATAAGGAAACACAACAGCTGATAACAGATGTGTTTTGCTTGGTCCACACTGTGTTGGCCTGTGCAGTGTTTTAATTTTTATTTAGTTATACATGTTTAAAATCAGGAAATTTTACATAAAAATCTACATAAATAACATATTTTGAACAAGAAAAATATAAGATCTGGTACACTGGGCTTGCATTCTTTCATAACAACATTTGGCTGGGACTGAGTAATGGCCTTTAAGAGACACATGCACTGTCCACTCTTTCGCCATTTACATTATTTCTTTTTATCTCTCCAGGTATGAAACTTAGTGTTGATCGCCATTTATCATATTAAATGTGGACTTTAAGTGTGCAATTGTTAGTATCCCTTTGAAGTGCCCTTTGATGTATTCTGTATCTAAGTTTCAAACAATAATTTCTACATTTGTAAATCTTTCAGAAGAGAAAAATATATGGCATCATTATAGCCATCTAAACTAGTTTCCTTTTGCTGCTGTAACAAATTAGTACAAATATAATGGTTTATAACAACACATGTTTGTTCTCATATTTTTATACGTATATCAAATGAATCTTACAGGTAAAAACCAAGGTGTGGACAGGGCTGATTCCTTCTCCAAACAAGGCTCAAAGAATTCAAGGCTGTGAAGGAAGAAACCATTTCCTTGCCTTTTTCATCTTCTATAGGTGTTCCTTTGTTCATGGTATATCCCTCATATCTCTCTAATATCTTGTTTCTGTTATCAAATTTTCTACCCTGACTTTGATCCTCCCACCTCCCTTGTGATTAAATTGACCAATTGGGATAATTCAAGATAACCGACCCATATCAGCATACTTACCTTAATCAAATATATAAAGTTCGTTTTCCCACGTAAGATAATTTACTCACAGGTTCTGGGGATTAAAATATGGACACCTTTGGGACGCATCGTTCAGCTAACCACACCATGACATCACTCAGACCAACCATTTGTGCAGATAAATTATTAGCAAAAAATGGTTACTTTAGCGAAGCCATTTTAACTAAAAAATAAGTACATAATGAAAAAATAGTACAGAATTAAGGAAGCGATGAGCAGCTATTTGTAGATATCTAGCCAAAAATTGTAGAAAATAATTGTGTTCAAAGAAATTGCAACTTAATAATTGTTCAAAATAATAAACTTATTAAAATCATTACCTAATCCATCATGAGCAATTTCTGGCTTTGTCAATATTTTGCTAACACAAATGTCTCTATTTAGGAATTTTCAGTCAAGAAGACATTTTCAGGTCAATGTTAAATCTCTCCATCATCTTTAAACCCAGCAAAGAAAGATGGTTTCTTAAACACAAATGATATTTAAAAATAAGCTAAACAGGGGTTCCAGTCAAGATGGCAGAGTAGGTAAACACTGTGCTTGCCTTCTCTGATGACCACATCAAAATTAAAACTAAACTACAGAAAAACCATCATTGAGAATCAACTGAAGTCTAGCTGAACTTCAGTTCTATAAATAAGGGTATACCAAAGAAGCAACATCGAGAATAATAGGAGGGGCAGAGATGCATAATAGGTTGGTACCACTCCCACATATGGTTTTTAAAAGTCAGGAGAGATATCTCCTTTGTAGAGGTCCCCCTTGAGGAGCAAGGGGTCCCATGTCCACACCAAGATCCCCAGCTCAGTTTTGCAGTAATAGGAAGAGAAGTCTTCATAACTTCGCGCTGTGAGTACTAGCAGAGATTGTGAATGAGTGAGAGGAGTGCTACTAAAGTACCAAACATTTCTCTTAAAGGGTCCATACATAGACTTACTGATGGACTCACTCACTCTCAGCTCCAGTGCTGGGGCAGGAGATTGAAAGACACCAGGGGCACACAGGGAAGAACTGAGTTGTCTGACTTCCAGGCAAGGAATGGAGGGGGAGCTTTCTCCCAGACAGAAGTTCTGGCATAAGTAATTTTTCCTTTGTTGAGTCCTTCCCACACCCAGCGTGTAGATCAAGCGGACACCATATCTAAGTCTCCATCAACCTAACTAACACTGTTTACTCTGTCCTGGTGATTACTTGTGACCCTGCCCCAACCAAATTGCAGGCACCCCCAAGCCACTTCCAGTGGCTTTTCCATGCAAATCTTTCAGTTTCACAAACCCCAAGCAAGCAATATCTGACCTCAACATGCCCTGTACCTCTTGCTAAGCAGTCCGAAGTCTGGCACTAGTGGCAGCCAGTACCGTTTTGCATCTAAACCTCTCCTAGGAACCTCCAAGCCCAGCACAACTTACCACCTGCAGATTACTTCATCGTTCATACCAAGTGGCTGGGCACAGGGAATGGCTGAACTTGGCCTGCAACAGAAGCCCTCCCAAGAGGACCCAGAAGCAACATACATCGTGGCCAGCTTCAGACCACACCAGAATACTCCCCAACCACCTCCAAAAATGACACACCCAAAGGGCAGACTGAGGAGGCACCGGAGCACTGATAAAGCAAATCCTGCTCTGGAGCATCAGTCCGCACACATCAGCTTGTAGACTGTGGTTGTGGCCAATCTTCACAGACAGTAAGCCTCAAGGTCAATCCCTACCAATAACATGTCAACATCAGTCAAGGCTCAACTACGATAGGAGGACATACACAACCCACATAAGGCACACTCCTGGAACATCCTGCTCAGGTGATGAGAGAAATTGTACTATTGGGCCCTACAGGACACTTAGTACCTAAGGCCATCTTGCCAAGACTCAGAGACATAGCAGATCTACCTGATACATAGAAACAAACACAGAGAGGAAGTCAAAATGGGGAGACAAAGAAACATATCCCAAGTTCAAGAATACAACAAAGCTCCAGAAAAAGACCTAATAAAATGGAGATAAGCAATCTATCAGGTGTAGAATTCAAAACACTGGTTATAAGGATGTTCAGTGATCTCAGTGAGAACTTTAACAAAGAGATAAAACACATAAAAATAGAGATACAAAACATTAAATACAATAACTGAAATGTATAATACATTGCAGATAATCAACAGTAGATAAAGCAGAGTTTTGAATCAGTAATTTGGAAGATAATGTAGCAGAAAACACCCAATCAGAACAACATAAAGGAAAAAAAAAAGGATCCAAAAATATTAGGGTAGTTTAAGGGGTTTCTGGGAAAATATCAAATGTACCATCATTTGCATCATATGGGTAACAGGAGAAGAGAGAGAGCAAGAAATTTAAAACCTATTTAAAGAAATTAGATGGAAAACTTTCTTAACCTGGTTAAGGATATAGACATACAAGCCCAGGAATTCAGAGAGTACCAAACAGGATGATCCCCAAAAATCCAACACTAAGACACACTATAATTAAAATGTCAAAGGTTAAAGACAAAGAGAGACTCTTAAAAGCATCAAGAGCAAGGCAGTTAGTTACCTATAAGGGAGCTCCCACAAGTCTGTCACCTGATTTCTCAACAGAAATTTTGCAAGCCAGAAGGGACTGGCACAAAATATCCAGAGTAATGAAAAGCAAGGACCTACAACCAAGATTACTTTAACCAGAAATACTATCATTTAGAATCAAGGGACAAATACAGACCTTCCCAGACAAGGAAAAGCTAAAGGAGTTCATCAACACCCAATCAGTACTACAAGAAATGTTAAAGGGACTTCTATAAGAAGAAGGAAAAAATGTTCAAATATATGAATAATAAAATGGCAATAACTACATTAACTACCAACAAATACTTTAAATGTAACTGGATAAAATGCTCTAATCAAAAGACACAGCACTATTTATACCAGATAAAGTAGATGTTATTTTATTTTATTTTACTATTATTTATTTATTTATTTATTATTAAGGAGGTGCTCACAGTGGTCCATGTGGGGATTGAACTAGCAACCTTGATGTTATTAGCACCACACTGTAACCAACTGAGCTAACTGGCCACCCCCCAGACAAAGCAGACTTTAAAACAAAAGTTATAACAAGAGACAGAGAAAGGCTCAATAGTCTTACTTCTGAGTATTTATCCAAGTAACTCAAAACACTAATTCAAAAAGACATATGCATCTACATGTGCACTGCAGCATTATTTACAATAGCCAAGATATGGAGTCAACCTTGGTGTCAATCAATGGATAAATGGATAAAGAAGAGGTAGTACATATTATTCAATCATAAAAAAGAATGAAATCTTGCCATCTGAACAACATGGATGGACATAGAGGGTATTGGGCTGAGTGGAGTAAGTCAGACAGAGAAAATCAAATGACATATGATTTCACTTATATGTGGAATGTAAAGAACAAAATAAATAAACAAACAAAACAGAAACAAACTTATTGATACAGAAAACATTATGATGGTTACCAGATGGAAGAGGGTTTGAGGGGATGTGTGAAAAGGGTGAAGGGATTGAGAAGAACAAATTGGTAGTAACAAAATAGTCATGGGGATGTAAAGTATATCATATGTAACATAGTCAATAATATTGAAACAACGATGTATGCGGTCAGATTTGGTACTGGGTTTATCTCAGTGATCATGTAAGATATATTTGTGTGTAATCACTATGTTGTACACCTTAAACTAATACGTAGTCTGACAATTAAATTCGAGAACTTGCCACCATGCACTTAAATTGGCAGCACTGTATGATTTCATAACCTTGGTATATCAGGGTCTTACAGCAGTGTTTGTGTCGACGTGTGGCAGTGTCTTGCTGAGTGACATTCATTATTGTTGTTGCGTGTTTTTGTGTGCCATCTCGAGAATGTCTGAACTTGAATGGGAACAATGAACAAACATTGATGAAACGACTTCAGGGTGGCCAGTAATGAGCAGAACTGATCAAAACATTGCAAATATTCGTCAAATTGTTTGTCAAAATCATTGGCTGACTTTGAGAAGCATAGCAGACCAAATAAACATTGATAGAGAAACAGGAAAATCTTAACTGAATATCGTGGCATGAGAAAGGTGGGTGCAAAAATGGTCCCAAAGGAGCTCACCGGTGAACAAAAGCAAAGGGGAGTCAAAGTTTGCCAAAACCTTTTGGAGAGATAAGACGATGTTTGGATCCATGTTATCACTGGCAATGAAACATGGGTGTACCAATACGGCACTGAAACAAACTGGCAAAATGCACAATGGAAGTCAGCCAATTCTCCATGACCAAAAATGTTATGTCAGTCCAAATCAAGAGTCAAAACAATGTTGTTAACCTTTTTTGATATCAGAGAGACTATTCGTTATGAATTTGTACCAACTGGACAAACAGTTAACGAAGTTTACTATTTGAAAGTGCTGGAAAGGCTGAGTGAAAAATTTAGATAACCTGAACTTTTCACAACAATTCATGGCTCTTGCATCATGACAATGCACCAGCTCACACGGCACTGTCTGTGAGGGAGTTTTTAGCCAGTAAACAAATAACTGTATTGGAACACTCTCCCTACTCACCTAATCTGGACTTTAATGACTTCTTTCTTTACCCAAAGTTAAAGGAAACATTGAAAGGAAGACATTTTGATGACATTCAGGACATCAAGGATAATAGGATGACTGATCTGATGGGTATTCCAGAAAAAGAGTTCCAAAATTGCTTTGAAGGGTGGACTAGATGCTGGCATCAGTACATAGCTTCCTAAGGGGAGTACATCAAAAGTGACCACTGTGATAATCAGCAACGAGATATGTAACACTTTTCCTAGAATGAGTTCTCGAACATACCCTGTTTCCCTGAAAATAAGACCTAGCCAGACCATCAGCTCTAAAGCGTCTTTTGGAGCAAAAAATAATATAAGACCCGGTCTTATTTTACTATAATATAAGATCAGGTCTTATGTAGTATCATATAATATAAGACCAGGTCTTATATTAATTTTTGTTCCAAAAGACCCATTAGAGCTGATGGTCCAGCTAGGTCTTATTTTGGGGGAAACATGGTAATTGCCAGAACTTGTATAATGCTGTATGTCAAGTGTAATTGACATTTTTTTTAAAAAATAAAAAAAATAACAAAGAGATATGTAAATACAAGCTAAACATTCATGTGGATAAGAAATTGGAAAGAAATACAGAGTTGCAGCTTAGGCTAACACAGTATCCTGCTAAGCTTAAGTACTGGAAGCAGGTAGAAGTGGCCCAGATTTCAGTTACTGTGGAGGACAAAAATACTGCTAGTAAGACTATAGAAAGGTTCATTGAGTGAAATCAGAGACCTGAGTTTGTGGTCTCCCTACCATGGAATGAACTTAAAAAGAAATTTGTTCCTTTTGTCCTTGGCAACAACTTTCAAAAGATTAATAACTGGAGTAGTGGGTAAAAGGAGAAAAATTCACAGAAAAAAAGGAGCTGGACTAGCCCAACTACAAGCTTAGTGACTGTGTCTTACTCTGGCTTCACCAGAAAACAGATCATGAGGTGGAGTGCTATTTTTTTAAAAATTAGGGAGTGCCATTTTTGAAGGAAAAGTTAAAGAAAAAGAGACTGAGGCAAAGAAAAAGACAAACACATAACATGATATATAGATGATGTGTTGCAGAATTGTACACTTGAAACCTATGTAGCTTTACTAACAATTGTCACCCTAATAAACTTTAAATAAAATAGAAAAAGAAAATATCACATTCAGAGTGAGATTCCAAGCCTGCCATCACTTGGTACTAAATTAAAAAGTCAATCTGTAGGGTTGATTTTTTATTTCTCAGTCCTACAGAACCTTCTTGCAGGAGGCCAAATATTTGTTTCTTAGGAAAGTCCATCTTGGGGAGAAAATGAGAAGAATTTGTATGCCAGCTCCTATCTCCCATTGGTGGAAGTTTCAACCCTGAGGTTTAATTGCAACACTTTGGTGGAATGTGTACTCGTATAAGTTTCAGTGTCAAGTATGCTTAGCATAGAAAATGAAGGATCTAGTGCATAATGAGGTGAGGTATATTCAGATAGTTTGCATTTGAACTTGGTTACTCCATGGCAGCTTGGGCTAGAATCAATGACCAAAGGCCATGAACACAAATGAGGCTGACAGAATCTGAAAATGTCCACAAAAGTTGTTTGACACATGTTGGAATTGTTATATCTTATATATCACCATGGCTTCATTGGGCCCAAGTCACAAATATGTCACTCAGAGGGAAAAAAAAAAAAAAATCACTCAAGATAAGTCTTCTAAATAAAATTTCAAAGTATAAAAGAACAAATAGCTAAAAAATATACAACTTCTCAAAAGCTGAGAAATAAATTTATTCAGAACAAAATACAAATAATAGAACAAATTCAAGTTACATCAAACCATATGTTTAATATCACCTAAGATGGGTTAAACTGTAATTCACTATATATTTTTATAAGCCAGCAAACTAAAAATAATTTATATATTTTAAATGATTAAAACAAAATAATAATATACTGTAACACATGAAAATTAAATGAAATTCAAAATTCAGTGTCAATAAATAAAGTTATATTGAAACATCGCCACAATTTTCATCTATTACATATGATTGTTTTCACATTATAAAGATAGAGTTGAATAGTTGCAGCAGAGAACCTAGAGCCTACAAATCCTCACATACTCATGTTTACTATTTGGTCTTTTACAGAATAAGTTTGCTATCCCCACATCTAAGACATAAAGGAGGAAATAAAATTCAAAAACAAGAAAATTAAGTTGTGAAATAAAAGGACTGACTCTGGGTGGTGAACACACAGTGTGATTTATGGATGATGTGATTCAGAATTGCACAACTGAAATCTATGTAATTCTACTAACAATTGTCACCCCAATAAATAAAAAAAAAAAAAAAAAAAAAATCCCAGTGGTGTTTTGTAAAGAAGTAGAACAAAAAATCATCAGATTTGTATGGAACCACAAAAGACCCTGAATAGTCAAAGCCATCCTAAGAAAAACCAACAATTCTGGAGCTATCACACTCCCTGACTTCAGCTTGTACTACAGGGCAACAATAATCAAAATAGTATGGTATGGGCAGAAAAACAGATACAGACCAACGGACTAGAATGAAAACCCAGAAATAAAAGCACATAATATGGACATAATTTTTGACAAAGGAGCCAAAATATACAACGGAGGAAAGACAGCCTCTTCAATAAATGGTGTTGGGAGAATTGGAAAGCCACGTGCAAAAGAGTAAAACTAGACTGCTATCTGTCACCATGTACCTAAATTAACTCAAAATGGATCAAAGACCTAAACATAAGACTGGAAATAATAAACTGCATAGAAGAAAATATAGGTACTAAACTTATGGACCTTCGGTTCAAAGAGGATTTTATGAATTTGACTTCAAAGGCAAGGGAAGAAAAAGCTAAAACAAGTGAATAGGACTATATTAAACCAAAAAGCTTCTGCATAGCAAAAGAAATCATTGACAAAATAAAGAGGCAACCCGCTGAATGGGAGAAGATTTTTGCAAACAATGCCTCTTATAAGGGAATAGTATCCAGAATATATATATATATATATATATAAACTCATACAACTCAACAACAAAAAAACAAGCAATCCAATAAAAAATGGGCAGAGGACCTGAATAGACATTTCTCCAAAGAGGACATAGAGATGGCCAATAGACATATGAAAAGATGGTCAACATCACTAATCATTAGAGAAATGTAAATAAAAACCACAACGAGATATCACCTCACACCTGTTAGAAAGGCTGTCATCAACAAGACAAATAATAAGTGTTGGAGAGGCTCTGGAAAAAAAGGGACCTTCATACACTGTTGGTGGGAATGCAGATTGGTGCAGCCACTACAGAAGGCAGTGTGGAGGTTCCTCAAAAAACTAAGAATAGAATTACCACCTTACCCAGCAATCCCTCTCCTGGGTATCTCTTCAAAAAATCTGCAAACATTGATCCATAAAGATATATGTGCTCTGATGATCATTTCAGCTTTATTTATGGTGGCCAAAACATGGAAACAACTGAAGTGTCATCAATATATGATTGGATAAAATAAGTTGTGAGATATATATATATATATCACAATGGAATATGATTGTGCCATAAGAAAAGATGAAATATTGCACTTGGCGACAAGACGGATGGATCTTGAAATTATGCTAAGCAAAAAGAGTCACTCTATGACTTTTGATTGGAGCTTTTAATCCATTTACTTTGAAATTGTTGATATATATGTACCTATTGCCTTTTTATTATTCATAATTTTGATCTTTTTTCCCATCTTAAACAAGTCCTTGTAACATTCCTTGAAATACAGGTTTGGTGGTGATGAACTCCTTTAGCTTTTTCTTGTTTGATAAACTCTTTACTTGTCTTTCAATTTTAAATTATAGTCTTGCTGGGTAGAGTAGTCTTGGTTGTAGATCCTAGCTTTTTATTGCTTTGAATGTTTCCTGCCTGTCCTTCTGGCCTACAAAGTTTCTGTTGAGAAATTCACTCACAGTGGTTTTTTGCTTTGTTGTTTGTTTTTGTTTTTTGTGTAAAGTATTTAAACGTTTTATTGATAGTGAATATTAATTATTAAACAAAGCAGTATTGTACTATTAGCAATAGAATATATTATTCAAAAATAAGTTAGCATTTTTTCAACTCCTGTTTTCATATCAGGCATTGCATTTGTGCAACTTTCATATATATTTTCTCATCACAACAGCTCACAATCTTATAAGTTGCTATTTACCTTTCTCTTGCTGCTTTTAGAATCCTCTCTGTGTCTTTAATATTTGTCATTTTTAATTAAAATGTGTCTTGGTTTGTTCCTGTTTTGGTTCATCTCTTTGGGAGTCTGCACTTCCTGGACTTGTATGTCTAATTGCGTCAACAAGTTAGGAAATTTTTCAGTCATCATTTCTTCAAATATGTTCTCAGTCCAATGCTTTCTCTCTTCCCCTTGTGGTACCCCTACAATGCAAATGTTGGTGTGCTTGATGTTATACCAGAGGTCTTTTAAACTATTTTCATTTTTTTATCCTTTTTTTTTTCTTTTTGGTGTCCTGTTTGGGTGTTTTCTGCTACCTTGTCTTTCAAATCAATGATTCAATACTGTGCTTCATCTAGTCAGCTGATGATTTCTTCTAGTGCATTCTTCATTTCAGTTACTGTATTTTTCACTTCCAACTGGTTCTTTTTTATGGTTTCTGTGTCCTTTTTATGCTTGAAATCTCTTTGTTGAAATTTTCACTGAATTCCTTGAGCATCCTTTTAACCATTATTTTGAATTCTGTATCTTATAGTGTGTTGTGTTTTTTGTTTATTTGTTTGTTTTGTTTTGTTTTGTTTTGTTTTCTTCCATTTTGTTTAGATCTTTTTCTGAAGTTTTCTCCTGTTTTTTCATTTGGGACATATACTTTTATTTCTTCATTTTGGCTGCCTCTCTGTGTTTGTTTCTGTTTATCAGGTAGATCTACTACGTCTCCCAGTCTTAGCTGAGTAGCCTTATGTAGTATGTGTCCTGTGGGGCCCAGGCATAATCTCCCTGGTCAATTGTTCCACATGCTCCAAGAGTGTCCCTTGTGTGGGTTGTGTATGCCCTCATGTTATTGTTGAGCCCTGATGGCTATCAGCAAGTCAGTTGGTGGGATTGACCCTCAGGCTGATTGGCTGTGGGGTTTGACCATGTCCACATCTTATTTGCTGCTGTGTGGGTCCTTACCCACACAAGTGGAATTTTCCCAAGTGGACTGTGATACCTATTGAGACCACCCTTTGTGTGTTCCACTTATGGGGCTAATTGGGTGCTGCTCTACTATAGTCTGAAGACAAGCTCTATGTATTTTCATTCTGGAGCCTCTTGGAAGGGGTTCTGTTGTAGTTCCAGGTCACCCTCTGCCTATGACTGACCAGGAATGACCTGGTTGGAGGTACAAAATGATTTAACCATTGTGTCTTGACCATGCTAAATCTGGAGATGTGTGGGAAAGGCCACACGGGGAACTGAGGGTGGCTGCAACTGGTACCAGTCCTGGGGTAGCTCTGAAACAATCCAGGACAACCAAGGCTTGCTGCCACCTGCCAGCTCCCTTGTGGTTCCCTTGCCTGATAAATCTTCAGGCAGTACTAAATTTGAGTGAGGCAGGGTCTTAAGGATTCACAAAAGTGGGAAGTGTTGTTTTCGCAAATTTAATGTAGATTCTGGTTTGGTGCCAGTGCTGAGCCAGGAGCTACTCAGGAAAAATCTCAGAGTAAACCAAGGCCAGTTCCTGCCCACCTGGGGTCCATGGACTCTGACAGTTTTCCAAAGAAGAGTGTAATGTGGGCAGGGCTTATTGGTCTCCAAGAAAGTTCCTCCAGCATTAGGGGATTTGGGTAGGGCTGGGTCACAGCAGAGCTCACCAGGCCAATTTAGATTCAGACCTGACCATGTTGGGGAAGGCTTAACACAGAAAAGATGGCATCCGCCTGCCAATTGCGTGGGAAGAAGATCTTACACAGGGAAAATGGAGACTGATTTCCATTCTTTGCTCCAAGGCCACACACCTCAGTCTGACCCCACATATGCCTCCAATGCCCGCCTGAGTCACCATCTCTCCTATGCAGTCCAGGCTGATTGCTTATGAATGAGTGAGTCTGTGCAGGAACACTTTAGGAAAATGTCTAGGTTTCCAACAGCCTTCTATCCCACTTGAATGGTTGGAATCCCCACGTTTTACACAGACACATGTTGTGGGGACTCCTCTTTCCAGCACCAGTACTCTGGGCTTGGGTACCTGGTGTGGGGCTGGTGTCCCTCACTCCTTTGGGAGTAATCTCCATCCCTCCTGCTAGTCTTGATGTGGCTTATTCTTTATATCCTTAGTTATAAAACTTCTGTTCAACTAGACTTCAGATGTTTCTCCAGGTTGACTGTTCTATAATAGTTGTAATTTGAATGTGTTCACAGAAGGAAGCAGACACAGTGTTTATCTACTCTGCCATCTTGCATCTCGCCCATATTTATGTTTCAGAAAGATTACTCCATTGTCAATATCAGGTATAATTGGTGAATATTAGACTACAGTCAAGAATGGGTATTGCAAAGTTTCAGAAAAGAGATGATATTGGCCTGGTCTAAAAAAGTGGCTCTGGGAATATGTACAGGGAAATATTTTTAAAATACTCAGGAAGCTGAATTAAAAAGATTTAGTATAATTGGCATCACAGAATTTGGTAGTAAATTCTTAGTTTTTGACAGGTGGACTTAATAAATTTTACTCTGAGTGAGCTCTATATCACATCTAATCCAAGATTATTTCTTTGAAGAGGGCATACTTGGGAGCATGGTAACTGTCAAGGCTAATATGAGGGTATAATATGATGGTAACAACCATCTTCCTTTAGTGACCAATTAAAGAGCACTTATTCATAAATAGGTTCAAGGCAAATTAATGCTGTTTCCCTTATAACTGCTTCCATTTTGGTGTATTATATTGGCCTCCTTGAAATTATTTTGGCTGCAATTTACTTTATCAAGCTTCTAAGATAATTCATTTTTTTCCAATATTTTAGGATTTGATAATCATGTCTTCCCCCATGACCACAATCTCCATCGTCCACATATAATTAAATAAGAAATTTGGGATCAGAGAGATGTGTGGACAATTTGTTAGAAAGGGTCCTTTCCACTACCTTGCCTATTAGCACCCACTTTATTTCCCTTGTTTTATTCTTGGAATAATTTCAAATCCAATGGAGGCATATTTGCAGGAAGCACAAAAAAGTATGTATTGCAGAGGAGATAAAATATATTTAATAATATTAGCTCCTTCCCTAGTAAATATATCATTAGTGCTTGTAATGCAACTTTATGTATTTTTTTTCAAAATATACAATATTTGATAACATTAAGTGCACAGCAGAGTCTGAGCTTAATATATGGCAAAATACATACGCACTCTTTACTGCTCAGTGAAATCTTATGCGGCCTCTCTTTTTCATAAAGGACAAGTTATGACTATTAATTTATATTAGTGCTCACTAATTCGTGCAATTCCTAATACAAAGAGAAAATCTTGAGTGTAGGAAGAACTGTGCAGAGCAGACTTGGAGGAGACTCAGTTCGCGGGAGCAAAACAGGGTAACCTAGCTTCAATCTGGGAAAGAAATAGGATTTCCAGATATGGTAGAAAGATTATCATGGTTTATGTTGGAATACCACAAAAAAAAATCTCTTTCCTTTTGAAGGTTCTTTCTAGTCTGGACATTCTTTGTGTCTGAAGTTCTAGAGCAGATCAAGCTTTGGAAATAGAGATGACACAATTCAACTTTCCTCAGGCCTTATATCTACCCTATGAAGTAGGGATTATCTTTATCCCTATTTTATAAATGAGGAAACTAAAATGAAAAAAAAAATAAACCCAAGGTCTTACAGTTAGTAATTATTATAATAAGGATTTAAACTTTGGTTGCCTGACTTCCAAGCTTGTGTTTTAAATACTACACTACATAGTATGAGATTTCAGGACTCAATTTTATATTTATGTCAGTATTCAGGAGGAATATACATGATATGAGGAAAAGAGGAGAGAGGTGACTTTACTCTAAATTACATTTTAATGGTCTAAACTGAGGCACTTGTTCATTCACTTTATTAGCCTATTCTGAGCCAGTTACATGGGGGAAATTTGAGAAGCTGAAGTGTTTTGAAGCATACCATTTATCAGGTAAGATAAGAGAATTGATCATTTTCTATTTTTTACTATAATTTTATTCTATGTTTGTGATATACATAAATTAAGAGTTCAGGAGGATCTGAATGTGTGGAGAAGAGACTGTGAGTATGGCATTCCAGTGAACACAGCCACAGAAAAAATTTAAAATTCCCAAACAGTAAAATTGAATAGGGTGCAGTGGAAGTATTAGTATTAATAACACTAAATATTTTTGTTTGTAGGACACATGGCATTCATAAATGGGATTATTACAAGAGGGCTCAAATTCATAGAGGCATTGAATTCTAGACTAAGGAATTTTAAGAATTAGTTTTGAGAAAAAATCTGTTGTTAAAATAGTAAAAAAAATACTGTTGTTATGTTGTTTTATACATCAGTTTATCTTATTGTATAAGGTTGGAAGTGGGTGGAAAAATAGGAAAGCCATAAGGCTATTGCAGAGGTGAAGTGATGTGAACCTGGAGCGGACGGTAGCAAAATGAAAAGGTAAGATGAGATGTGAAAGAATTGCAAAGACATTAAAATTCTCTTAAGATACTAGCTATTCTGAGTTATTTTGTATATTGAGAAGCACAATGGATTCTATAGTCTGTAAGACCAAATTTTGTTCTATGCAACTTTGTACAAGTCATCTAGAATCTCACACTTATAAAATGGAGATGAATATATATGTTATATATTTTAATTCTTATAAAACACTTGCAAAACATAGGGAATTGTCAATACATGTTAATTTCCTTATCTTTCTCCTTTGTCTTTTCATTCCAAAGATAACAACATGAGACAGTATAGTATTAATATAATAATCTATGTTTTTAATGTAAGTGTGATAAGAGTTTAGAGATAAGAGGATTCCAAAGGACAGGGTAATTATTCAATGAAGCATCTGATCAAGAAATAGTTTTCAATTAGTGTTTTGGATTTCTTTGGATATATACCCAGGAGTGGAATTGCTGGGTCATAAGGTAGTTCCACTTTCAAGTTTTTGAGGTACTTCCGTACTGTTTTCCATAGTGGCTGTACCAACTGTAATACCAGCAACAGTGCACAAGGGTTCCCTTTTCTCCACTTCCTCACCAACACTTGTTTGTTGATTTATTGATGATTGCCATTCTGACAGGAGTTATGTGGTAGCTCATTGTGGTTTTTATTTGCATTTCTCTAAAGACTAGTGACTTTGAGCATTTTTTCATATGTGTATGTCTGTGGGCCATCTGTATGTTGTCTTTAGAGAAATATCTCTTCATGTCCTCTGCCCACTTTTTAAATAGGGTTACTAGTTTTTTTGTTGTTATTGAGTTTTTTAAAATAAATTTTGGATATTAACCCTTTATTAGATGTATCAGCAAATATGTTCTCCCACTTGGTATGATGCTGTTTTGTTTTATGAAAAAAATTTATAATTTTTCTATGAAAAAATTTTACTTTGATGTAGTCCCATGTTTGTTTGTTTGTTTGTTTGTTTGTTTGTTTTTGCTTCCCTTGACTCAGAAGATATATCGGTAAAAAATATTCCTAAGGGTAATGTCTGCAAATTTACTTTCTATATTTTCTTCTAGGAGTTTTATGGTTTTAGGTTTCACATTTAAGTCTTTAATCCATTTTTAATTTATTCTTGTATATGGTGTAAGAAGGGGGTCCAGTTTCATTTTTGGGCATGGATCTGTTCAGTTTTCCCAGCACCATTTATTAAATAAACTGTGTTTACATCAATGTAGCCCCTGTATTTATTGCAGCACTATTCACAATAGCCAAGATATGGAAACAACTGAAATGCCCACTGATAGACGATTGGAAAAAGAAACCGTGTTATATGTATACAATGGTACATGTTTACAATGGACCACTCAGCCATAAAAAAAGAATGCAATCTTATCATTTGCAAAAATGTGATGGACCTTGAGAATATTATGCTAACTGAAATAAGTCAGACTGAGAAAGACAAATACCGTATGATCTCACTTATATGTGGAATCTAAATAACAGAATACATGAGTAAATGAAACAGAAATAGACTCAGGGTTATAGGAAACAAAAACTGTTTGTTGCTAGATGAGTGGGGAGAGGATGGGGGAGAAGGATTAGAAAGTGCAAATTAGTAGGCACAATATGTCATAAGGATATGAAATACAGTATGGGGAATATATTAAACAATGTTGTAAAGATGATGTAAGGTACTAGATCGGCACTAAATTTATCAGGGGGATCACTTCATAGACCGTGTAGATGCATGACCAATGCACTGTACACTTGAAGCTGAAAGCTGAAGAATCATACAGTATGTCAATTATACACACACACACACACACACACACACACACACACACACACAAGGAAGATAGTCAATGGTATTATAGCAGTTATATAAGATATTAGAGGGATAGTAGCTTGGGGGAGGAGGGTTATCACTTTGTGAGGGGTGTAAATGCCTAACTATTATGTTGCTTTGTACACCTCAAACTAATAAAATAAAATAAACCAAAATTGAAAAAGAAAAGAAAAGAAACAGTTTTGAACACTCAATATATGTACATAGTTTTCCAAGCGCTGGTGATATAAATAAGCCTGAAAAAATATTACTGAATAAAAGTTATGGTGCTGGGCCCTGTAGGACATGAAAGATGCAAATTATTATGGAAAGAAGACAATATTCTATACTGGGGTATAAAAAGTATGAGGCAGGTAGACAGGGAAAGGGGAATGGAAGACTAGTGATAGAGGTGTCAACGTTTTTGTTCAATATTTTAGTAGATACATGAAATTAAAAAAAAGGTCCTAGCAAAATATCATATAAAAGGGTAGAAGAAAAGGAAGACTCAATATTGACAAGAAGTTTTCCAACTGGGATGAATGTATTAATATTTGTCCTTCCTGTGGAACCAAGAAAGCTAGGAAAAGCTACCAATGAGAGGGAAAACTGAATAATTTATTTTTGTACATATTAAAAATGAGATGTTTGAAAGTACAATTCAATTTGGTAACAGATTACACATTTTTGGTAGACTTTTTACTAAATTCTCATCAAGATAGTCATAAAATACATAAATAATAAGTACACAAAAGCTGATAACCCACACCTTTCACAAAGTAAAAGTGGACTATATAGAGCAAAATAAGGTACTAGAAAGCTCCAAGCTATCAATCCACAATAGCAACATTTAAAAAAAAGAAAGGAAACATGTATAAATTGTGTGAATACATTTTACTAGAGTTCTGGAAAACAGAGTTCACTGCAACCAAGTGACTACCCAATTAAGAAAAATGCGTCTTCAAAATGGGGGGGGGGGGGAATGTGGCATTTTCTTTTACCTTTTCCCCACACCCTCCTCAGCATCTCAGTGGTTTTGATTTTGAAGGCCCACCATCCTGGTTCTGTTTTCTCCCAAGAGCCAGAGTGAACAAAGCAGACTTTATTTGTAAATTATTGTGTATGTCTGTTCTAAACTATGTGAGGATTATCTGAAAGACTAATGTGAGGTGCATGACTTGCTTTTCCTACCTAAGAACTGAGACAAGAAACGCAGTGGGCACTGCTGATAAAACCTGCAAGGTGACCTGTAAACCCCCATATGCCAGGGACAAGAGATTGTTAGTGAAACATAATAGACAATTAATGCCATGGAAGAAAAATTGGGATGAGACTGGGAAAGTAAAATAATAAAAATCAAATTTAGAAAGCCACATACATGCTGAGACAATATGCATGCGCAGAAAAAACCTGAGGAGGACTTAAGCTTTTACCCTGGGAAGATCTGTAGGCTCAGAGCTAGGCTCACTAAGTGCTAAAAGAGTGCACCAACACAGAGTCAATCTGCAGACTGGAGGGATTATTTTTTCTTCATGTTGTTTGCCTGCTTTTTTCTCTTACTTTGTAAATTTTGGTGTGCTGTTTGTCTGCTTTATCTTCTACCATTCATGGAGATTTCTGTCATAAGATTAGCTGAATATGAGCTACTTCAGTAATCATACACAAGAAATAGTTTTGCTAAATAATTTGGTAAATAAACTACTACTGCTTTCAACAATCAAACAAAAAACAATAAAACAAAACAGCAAACTATAGGGAAGAGGGAAAATGTGATTTCCAGAGTTATCCATTAAAATAATCAAGTGCCCAATTTTCTACAAAAATCATTAGTCATAGAGAGAAACAGAGACTATGGCTCAATTAATGAACAAAATAGATTGACAGAAACCATCCATTTCAATCACTCCTCAATAAATATTTGTTAAATAAATAAATGACAAGAATAAATAAAGTAAAAAATTAAAAATCAAAATTATTGAATAGCTATGAAGACCATCATGCCACAAATATAACAAACGTAAATTTGAAAACCAGAATAAAAGAGATGGTTTTTATTGGAAAGCGTATTTTATCAAAAACTATTAACTGAAGGAGGTTTCCATAACTTGTCAATTCTATCTATATTAACTGGTCCATTATGATTTTCTGAAAGGTAACATGCTCATCTCCCCGTATTTTAGTACCAATTGATTTCATAAGTGACTTCTGTGAAACTTTCAAGGAGCAGAAAATCTCAATGCAATTAAACAAAAGAACAGAGGACAATAAGAAATGCATCCAAATGTTTTAATTTTTATCAATATCTGTAAACAATAGAATTAAAAGAGACTAAATTGGGGAGACGTCATCAAAATGACAGGGAGAGGTGAGCCTCTGTAAAGCTCCCCTGGAATTTACAACGAATTGAACAACAATTACTCCAAAAAGGACTCACTGCACAGCAGACAGGCTAGACAAAGAGGCCCACTACTGAATTCATCTAAAGGTGGGTGTACCCGCCAGTGGGGGAGGCGGGAAGGGAGAAGTGCGGAGACAGACCCGCAAGGGCACAGGACACAGATCTGGCTCAGTTCTCCAAAGCTTGCTGCATCCCGGAAATACCGCAGCTGTGGGAGAGTGAAGAACTTGGACTGCTAGGGCTCCCTTTATGGCACACACGGTTGACGCACAGCATATAACACAGCTGAACCCAACGCTCACGGCAGAGACCTCAGAGAAAAGACTAAGGGAATAAGGCTGAAAACGGTGGTTTAAGCCCTCACTGCTGAGCAGAGAATGGAAGCCTTAGATACTGAGACTAGCCACCCCCTTCCTACCCTCCCAGAGCTCGCCCCACCCCCACCTGCCCGGTACTAGAAACGGAAGAGTAACAGTGTCAGATCAAAAGAACAGAATATTTGCTATTCTGAGAACTGTGGACCGCAGACACAGATTCGCAGACCAAGTAGTTCTGGCAAGGGGAGGGAGCTGTGGAAGCAGGACCGGCTATGGTGGTGGTCGAGGCCATTGCTCTGGGCCACCTCTCACAACTCACCCTGCCCCTGGTCCCACCTATCTGGGTGGATCCCTCCAGGAGTAAACAGAACTGCTGAAACATACGTGGTCTGAATCTGGTGAAGGAAGAGCTTTGGAACTTCAAAAACTCTCTGCATACCCATACAGGCACTGGGCACCGTGACGCAGGCGAACTATTAAAAGAGGAGAAGCCCATCTCCCAGGGAATCCCCCCATTGTGTGAGAAGCTGGAATAGTGCAGAGAAAACATAGCACTACCATGTGAGAGAGAAAAAAACGGTTGCAGTCAGAGAGAAAATAAAACATTCCACCAAAAAGTACAGGAAAACAAAAGAAAGACCTCTTCCTATCACACTGTTGCAGAAGCCACTCCTGTATATGTCTAGGAAGAGATAAAATAAATCATTAATTGCCATGAATAACCAAGGCAACAAGATGAATAGACAGAAAGTGAAAAGTCTCCAAAAAAGGAACTTAAAGATATGGAAATATGTGACTTAAATAACAGAGAATTCAAGATTGAAGTTCTGAAAAAACTCAATGAGATGCAAGAAAACACAGAAAGGCAGTTTAATGAACTCAGAAACACAATCAAAGAACAACATGAGCGTTTTACGAAAGAGATGAAAATTTTAAAAAAGAACCAAATACAATTTCTGGAGATTAAGAACTCAATAGAAGAAATCAAGAATGAAATAACCAGCTTAGGTAGTAGAGTTGAACAGATGGAGGAAAGAATCAGTGACATTGAAGATAGAAACCTGGAAATTACACAGATGGAAAAAAAAAGAGACTTGAGACTTAAAAGAAATGAAAGAACTGTACAAGAACATTCTGACAGCATCAGAAAGAACAATATATGAATAACGGGCATACCAGAAGGAGAAGAAAGAGAGAAGGGAACAGAGAATATATTCAAACAAATTGTCGATGAGAACTTCCCAAACTTGTGGACAGAACTGGATCCTCGAATACAAGAAGCAAATAGAACACCTAATTACATCAATGCCAGCAGGCCTTCTCCAAGGCACATTGTATTGAAGCTGACAAAATCAATGACAAAGAAAGAATCCTCAAGGCAGCCAGGGAAAAGAAGACGGTAACCTACAACGGAAAGCCCATTAGATTATCAACAGATTTTTCAGCAGAAACTCTACAAGCCAGGAGGGAGTGCAACCAAATATTCAAACTATTGAAAGAGAGAAATTATGAGCCAAGAATAATATATCCAGCAAAGATATCCTTTAGATATAAAGGAGGAATAAAGACCTTTCCAGACATACAGAAGCTAAGGGAATTTTCTAATACATGACCTGCACTACAAGAAATACTAAAGGAGGCTATTCGACCACAATCAACATGGATAATTCGTGGCAACCAAAGCATAAAAAGGGGTAGAGTAAAGGTCTGAAGCAGAATATGGGAATGCAGAAAGTAAGCGTGCTGAAGAAAATGGAATACTCTAAATATCAAACTTTCTTTTACTTAAACTTAAGGGTAACCACTCCAAAAAAAATCCAGAACTGAAATATACACCGTAATAAAAGAAGAAACAGAGGGAAATATCATAGAATACCACCACAAAGAAATAATCAACAACAAAAAGGCAAAGAAACAATGGAGACACAGCCTTACCAGAAAACTGAAGATAGAATGACAGGCAATCCTCACATATCAATAGTCACCCTAAATGTAAATGGACTGAACTCACGAATAAAAAGTCACAGAGTAGCAGATTGGATCAAATAACTAAACCCAACCATATGCTGTCTCTCAGAGACACATCTCAGCTACAAGGACAACCATAGACTCAAAGTGAAAGGGTGGAAATTGACACTCCAAGCAAATGGTACCCAGAGAAAATCAGGTGTAGCCATAATGATATCAGATGAAACAGACTTCAGGGTGAAAAAGATAACAAGAGAATAATATGGACATTTCATATTGGTAAAGGGGACTATACAACAAGAAGACATAACGGTCATCAATATTTATGCCCCCAATCAGGGAGCACCGAAATATACCAGGCAACTACTAACAGAACTAAAGGAAGAAATTGACCAAAACACAACTTTACTAGGGTACTTAAATATATCATTGAAAGCTATGGAAAGTCCATCCAAACAGAAAACAAATTATGAAATAGCAGAACTAAATGACACATTAGATGAAATGGACATAATTGACATGTATAGAGGACTTCATCCTAAAACATCAGACTATACATTCTTTTCTAGTGTACATGGAACATTTGCAAGGATAGACCATATATTGGGACATAAAATCAGCCTCAGCAAATTTAGGAAGATTGATGTGATACAGAATTGCACACCTGAAATCTATGTAATTTTACTAACAATTGTCACCCCAATAAATTAAAAAACAATATTTAAGAAGATTGAAATCATACCAAGCATATTCTCTGATCACAACACTTTGAAATTGGATATCATCTGCAAAAAGAAAGCAGGAAAACCAGAAATACATGGAGATTAAACAACATAATTTTAAAGAACGACTGGGTCAAAGAAGAAATTAGAGGAGAGATCAAAAGATACATAGAAAAATATGACAATGAAAATGCATTCTACCATAATTTTTGGGATGCAGCGAAAGCAGTTTGAAGAGGGAAATTTATATCATTACAGGCCTATCTCAAGAAACAAGAAAAAACCCAAATAAATAACCTCATGTCACACCTTAAGAACTAGAAAAACAAGTGAAACCCACGGACAACAGAAGAAAGGAAATAACAAAAATCAGAGCAGAACTAAATGAAATAGAAAACAAAAAGACAATAGAAAAAATTAATGTGACAAAGAGCTGTTTCTTTGAAAAGATTAACAAAATTGACAAACCCTTGGCTAGGCTCACTAAGATAAAAAGAGAGAAGACACTAATAAACAAACTCAGAAATAAAATAGGGGAATTTATCACGGACACCACAGAAATACAAAGGATCACCTAAGAATACTATGAAGGACTATATGCAACCAAATTCAATAACCTAGAAGAAATGGACAAGTTCTTAGAGATATATAGCCTTCCAAGGCTGAACCATGAAGAACTGGAAAATCTAAACCGACCGATCACCAGTAACGAAATTGTATCAGTCATTCAAATCCTTCCCAAAAGCAAAAGTCTGGGACAAGATGGCTTCACTAGTGAATTCTACCAAACCTTCAAAGAGGATCTTACACCAAACCTTCTCAAACTCTTCCAAAAAATTGAACAAGAGACAGTACTCCCTAACTCCTTTTATGAAGCCAAAATTACCCTGATACCAAAACCTGGTAAGGACAACACAAAAAAAGAAAACTACAGACCAATATTTCTGATGAATACAGATGCGAAAATCCTAAACAAAATTCTAGCAAATCGAATACAACAGTGCATTAAAAAGATTATTCATCACGACCAAGTGGGGTTCATTCCTGGGGCACAAGGATGGTTCAACCTATGCAAATCCATCAATGTGATACATCATATAAACAAAATAAATGACAAAAGTCATATGATTATATCAATTGATGCAGAAAAAGCATTTGACAAGATGTAACATCCATTGTTAATGAAAACGCTTAATAAAATAGTTATAGAAGGAAAATTCAGTAACATAATAAAGGTCATATATGACAAACCCTCAGCGAATCTCGTAATTAACGGTAAGAAACTGAAGCCCCTTGCTCTACAGTCAGGAACACGACAGGGCTGCCCCTATCACCTCCGCTTTTCAACATAATGTTGGAAGTCCTTGCCAGAGCAATCAGGCAAGAGAAAGAAATAAAAGGCATCCACATTGGGAACGAAGGAGTTAAATTATCACTCTTTGCAGATGACATGATGCTATATATACAAAACCCTAAAGACTCCACCAAAAAGCTCTTAGAAACAATCGACGAATACAGTAAATTTGCTGGCTACAAAATCAAAGTACAAAGTCCATTGCATTCCTATATACTGTGAATGAAATCTCAGAAAACGAAATACAAAAAAGAATTCCTTTTGCAATTGCAGCAGAAAAAAATTATACACCTAGGAATAAACTTAACCAAGGATGTAAAGGACCTATATGCTGAAAACTATAAGACATTTTGAAAAAGAATTGAAGAAGACACAAAGAAATGGGAAGACATTCCGTGCTCATGGAAAGGAAGAATCAAAATAGTTAAAATGGCCATATTACTCAAAGCAATATACAGATTTAATGCAATCCCCATCAAAATCCCAATGGCATTTTTTAAAGAAATAGAACAAAAAATATTGAGATTTGTTTGGAATCACAAAAGAGCCCGAATAGCCAAAGCAATGTTAAGAAAAAAGAACAATACTGGAGGTTTCACACTCCCTGACTTTAGCTTGTACTACAGGGCTACAATAATCAAAACAGCATGGTATTGGCAGAATAATCAAAATAGCATGGTGTTGGCAGAAAAACAGACACATAGACCAATGGATTAGAATTGAGAACCGAGAAATAAAACCACATAAATATGGACAGATAATTTTTGACAAAGAAGCTAAAAACATGCAATGGAGGAAAGACAAAATCTTCAATAGTTGGTGCTGGGAGAATTTGATAGCCATGTGGAAAAGAATGAAACTGGACTGCTAGCTGTCACCATGTACCAAAATTAATTCAAAATGGATCAAAGACTTAAGCATAAGACCTGACACAATAAACTGCATAGAAGAAAACATAGGTACTAAACTTATGAACCTTGGGTTCAAAGAGCATTTTATGAATTTGACTCCAAAGGTAATGGAAGTAAAATCTAAAATAAATAAATGGGACTATATGAAAATTAAAAGCTTCTGCACAGCAAAAGAAACCATCGACCAAATAAAGAGGCAACCAACTGAATGGGAGAAGATTTTTGCAGACAGTGCCTCCGATAAGGGGCTAATATCAAAAATATACAAGGAACTCATGCAACTCAACAACAAGAAAACAAACATCCCAATTGAAAAATGGGCAGACGACCTGAAGAGACATTTCTCCAAGGAGTATATAAAAATGGCAAATAGACATATGAAAAAATGCTCAACATCACTAATCATCAGAGAAATGCAAATAAAAACCACAATGAGATATCACCTCACCCCAGTCAGAATGGCTATCATCAACAAGACAAATTGTAACAAGTGTTGGAGATGTTGTGGAGAAAAAGGAACCCTCATACACTTTTGGTTGGAATGCAGACTGGTGAAGCCGTTATGGAAGGCAGTGTGGAGGTTCCTCAAAAAATTACGAATAGAATTACCATATGACCGAGCAATCACTCTCCTGCATATCTACCCAAAAAAATCTGAAAACATTTATACATAAAGACACATGTGCTCCAATGTTTATTTTTGCTTTGTTTACGGTGGCCAAGACATGGAAACAACCAAAATGTCCTTCGATAGATGAATGGGTAAAGAAGTTGTGGTATATATACACAATGGAATTGTGTATATTCGGTGATAAGATGATCTAGGAACATTTGTGACAACATGGATGGATCCTGAGAGTATAATGCTAAGCGAAATAAGGCAGACAGAAAAAGCAGAGAACCATATGATTTCACTGATATGTGGTATATACACCAAAACAGCAGAAGAACAAGACAAACAAATGAGAAACAAAAACTCATAGACACAGACAATAGTTTAGTGATTACCAGAGGGTAATGGGAGTGGGGTTGGGTGATGAGGGTAAGAGGGATCAAATATATGGTGATGGAAGAAGAACTGACTCTGGGTGGTGAACACACAATGGGATTTATAGATGATGTAATACAGAATTGTACACCTGAAATCTATATAATTTCACTAACAATTGTCACCTCAATAATTTTTTTTAAAAAATTAAATAACTAACTAAATAAATAAAAAGTAGACTAATTTGCAATATGAATATTGATGCTGAAATTATAGACAAAAGGAAATATAATTAAAAAATTGCAGTAAAATAATAATTCATCAATTATCTACGGAGGAGATACAAGATGGAGGAGTAGATGAACACTCTTCTTGGCTCATCCTGTGAACACATCAAAATTACAACGAAATTATAGAGACAATAAACCTGGAGAACCATCTGAGTCTAGCTGAACAGAAGTTTTATAACTAAGGATATACATAAGAAGCCACGTTGACACTTGTAGGAGGGTTGGAGATGCAAAACGGGCTGGTTCCACACTCACGTGTGGCAGTTGAAAATTCTGAGAGATGTCTTTGTCATAGAGGTTCCCCGTGGAGCAACACGTGACTCCAGTCACAAACCAGACTCCCCACCCAAAATACTGGTGCTGGGAAGAAGAGCACCCACAACATCTGGCTGTGCAAACCAATGGGGATTTCTACCATCTGGGTGGGGTGGAAAGCTGTGGGAAACCAAGAAATCTTCTTAAAGGGCCTGTGCAGACACTCATCCTGGGCATCAGTCGAGGAAGGTGGCTAAGGGGAGAGATTGAGTTGTGTAACAATGGGGTGAGGACTGCAGGGACAGTCACCATTTTCCCTGTGTGTGACCCTGCTCCTGTGCAGCCAGCAGGTGGGCTGTAGCTTTCCTGTTTTGAGCCTCTCCACCAGGCCCATGGGCAAATGTTAATCTGAATTGGTCTGGTAAGTTCCACTTGCTCCACCCTGGTGACTCACAAGACCCCACCACACTCAAACATGTACCACAGGAGTCTGGATCAGTGGCTGAACCTTATGGGAGCTAGTGGGTGGAAGTAAACTTCAGAGTTTCCTGGCGTTTTGTGGAGATACCCCAGACACAGTACTATTAGCAGCTATCCTCAGTTAACAGGGTGGCTTCCCCCATGTGTCTCCAGGTACAGCACAGGCAGAAACCAAATATTCGTCTCTTTATAACTCCTACTACGTACTTCCTGGCCTGTCACAGGTAGTGGTGAACCTGCACCTGCACTGGAGTCCCTCCCAAGAAGCCCCAGAAACAGCATGCTTGGAGATAGGCTTTGCCACAACAGAGCGCCACCCAATTTGCTCCACAAGTGGAACACCCAAAGTTAGTCTCAACAGGCACCAGAGCCAACCAGTGCAAAAATTGCTCCATGGGGTAAGCCCCTCGTACAGAGCCCATAAACTGTGGGTGTGGCCAAATTCCACAGCCAGTCCTCCTAAGCTTCAAGCCCACCCATTCACATGCCAATAGCAAGCAAGGCTCAAATATAACAGGATGGCACAAAAAACCCACACAAGGAACAGTCCTGGAGCACCCATCTCAGGTGACGAGGGAGGCTGTGTCACTGGACCCCACAGGGCACCTATTGCACAAGACCACACAAACAGACTGGGAGACATGGCAGATCTACATAATGCATAGAAACAAACATAGAGAGTCAGCCAAAATAAGGAAACAATGACCTACATCCCAAATGAAAGAACAGGAGAAAACTCCAGAAACAGAACTAAATGAACAGGGTTCAAAACAATGGTCATAAGGATGCTCAAGGAACTTGGTGAGGACTTCAACAAAGAGACAACAAACACTAAAAAGGACATAGAAGTCATAAAAAAAAAAAAAAAAGAACCAGTCAGAAGTGAAGAATCCAATAACTGAAATGAGGCTAGATGAAGCACAGGATCGAATCAGCAATTTGGAAGACAAGGTAGTAGAAAACACCCAATTGGAATAGAAAAAAAGAAAAAAGAAAACAAAAAAATGAAGACAGTTTAAGAGACCACTGGCACAACATCAAATAACTACATAGGCATCTTAGGGTTACCAGAAGGAGAAGAGAGAAAGCAATGGATTGAGAATCTATTTGAAGAAATAATGATTGAAAACTTTACTAACCTGGTGAAAGAAATAGACACACAGGCCCAAGAAATACAGAGAGTCCCAAAAAGGATTACACCAAACAAGGTCACACCAAGACACATTATAATTAAAATTGCAAAGGTTAAAGACAAAAAGAGAATCTATTATTATTATTATTATTATTATTATTATTATTATTATTATTATTATTAGTTTCAGGTGTACAAAACAATGTAATAGACATTTCACCCCTCACAAAATGATAAACGCTCCGCCAATTTATTGCCCCTCTGACATCTTATATATTTATTACAATTCCATTGATTCTATTCTCTATGTTGTACTCCATATCCTGTGACTATATATATTAAATTGTAGTTGACATACAATATTATTTAGCTTCAGCTTCAGGTGTACGGTGCAGTAGTCAAGCATCTACACGGTCCAAGAAATGTTCTCCCTAATAGGACATGTGCCCATCTGACACCCTACAAAATCTTTACAACATTATTGATTATAATCCCCAAACTGTCTTTCATATCCCCATGGCAATAATGTAGTTTCCAATTTATGCTGTCTAATCCCTTACCCTTCTTCGTCATCCCCACTCACTTCCCATCTAGCAACCATCAGTTTTTTCTCTATAGCTCTGAGACTATTTTTGTTTACTTTACTCATTTATTCAGTTTTTTAAATTCCATATATAAGTGAGATCATATGGTATTTGTCTTTCTCCAGCTGACTTATTTCACTTAGGATAATGTTCCCTAGGTCTATCCATATCGTTGCAAATGGTAAGATTTCATTCTTCTTCATAGCTGAGTAGTACTCCATTGTATAAATGTACCACAGTTTCTTAATCCAGTCATCTGTCAGTGGGCATTTCGGTTGTTTCTAAGTCTTGGATATTGTAAATAGTGATGCAATAAACATAGGGCCATTTTTTTTTTTTTTTTCGGAATTAGAATCTTGGATTTGTCTGGATAGATACCTAAGAGTGGAATTGCTGAGTCATAAGATAGTTCCATTTCTAGTTTCTTGAGCTACCTCCATACTGATTTCCATAGTGGCTGCACCAATCTGCAATTCCACTGAGAGTGCACCAGGGTTCCCTTTTCTCCATAGCCTCACCAGCACCGTTGTTTGTTGATTTATTGATGATAGCCATTCTGGCCAGAGTGAGGTGGTATCTCATTGTGGTTTTTATTTGCATTTCTCTAATTATTAGTGAGGCTGAGCATTTTTTAATATGTCTGTTTGCCATCTGTATGTCCTTTTTAGAAAAATGTCTCTTCATGTCCTCTACCCATTTTTTAATTGGGTTGTTTGTTTTTTTTGGAGTTGAGTTGAGTGAATTTTTTATAAATTTTGGATATTAATCCCTTATCAGATATATCATTGACAAATATCTTCCCCATTCAGTAGGATGCCTTTTTGTTTTACTAATGGTTTCCTTTGCTGTGAAAAAACTTTTAAGTTTAATGTAACACCATAAGTTTATTTTTTCTTTTACTTCTCTTGCCCGAGGAGATATATCAGTAAAAATATTACTCAGGATAATGTCTGCAAATTTACTCCCAATATTTTCTTCTAGGAGTTTTATGGTTTCAGATCTTACATTTAAGTCTTTAATCCATTTTGAATTTGCTCTCGTATATGGCATAAGGAGGTGGTCCAGTTTTATTTTTGCATGGGTCAGTCCAGTTTTTGCAGCACCATTTAATTACCCCCATGTAAATTCTTACTTCCATTTTCATAGATTCAATGACCATATAGGAAAGGATTTAATTCTGGGCTCTCTATTCTGTTCCATTGATCTATGTGTCTTTTTTTTTTATTCCAGAACCATACTGTTTTGATTACTATAGCCTTGTAGTATGATTTGATGTCCAGTAGCGTGATGCCTCCCACTTTGTTCTTATTTCTCAAGATTACCATGGCTTTTCGAGGTCTTTTATTGTTCCATATAAATTTTAAGATTATATGTTCTATTTCTGAGAAAAATGTCACCGGTATTTCATAGGAATTGTGGTGAATATGTATATTGCCTTAGGCAGTATGGATATTTTAACTGTATTAATTCTTCCTATCCATGAGCATGGTATTTGTTTCCATTTATGTGTATCTTCTTTAATTTCTCCCTTCAGTGTCTTATAATTTTCTGAGTACAGGTCTTTTACTTTGGTTAAATTTATTCCTAGGTATTTTATTGTTTTGAAGCAATTGTAAATGGGATTGATTTCTTGATTTCTCCTTCTGATAACTTATTATTGGTGTATACAAATGCAACTGATATCAGTTCTAATAGTTTTTTAATGGAGTATTTAGGGTTCTCTCTACATATGTTATCTCGTCATCTGCATATAATGACAATTTTACTTCCTCCTTTCCAATTTGGATACCTTTTATTTCTTTTTCTTGTCTTCTTATTGTAGCTAGAACTTCCAAAGATATGTTGAATATAAGTGGTGAAAATTGGCAGCCTTGTCTGATTCCTGATATATATAAATTTTTTAAATAAAAGTTTATTGGGGTGACACTTGTTAGTAAAGTTACATAGATTTCAGGTGTACAATTCTGTATTACATCCGATAGTTGAATGGATAAAGAAGTTGTGGTATATATACACAATGGAATACTATTCAGTGATAAGAAAAGATGAAATACAACCATTTGAGACAACGTGGATGGATCTTGAGATTATAATGCTAAATGAAATAAGTCAGACTGAAAAAGCAGAAAACCATATAATTTCACTGATATCTGGTTCCTGATCTTAATGGGAAAGGTTTCAGCCTTTCCCCGTTGAGTATGATGTTAGCTGTGGGTTTATCATATATGACCTTTATTATGTTGAGATATAATACCCTATTCCCACTTTGCTGAGAGTTTTTTTTTTATCATAAATGGCTGCTGGATTTTGTCAAATGTTTTTTCTGCATGTATTGATATGATCATATGATCTTTATTTTTCATTTTGTTAATGTGGTATATCACGTTAATTGATTTGTGGATATTAAACCAACCTTGCATACCAGGAATGAATACCACTTGATCATGGTGTATGATCTTTTGAATGTGTTGCTGAATCTGGTTTGCTAACATTTTGTTGAGGATTTTTGCGTCTATGTTCATTATGGATATCAGCCTGTCATTTTCTTTTTTGTAATGTCTTTGTCTGGCTTTGGGATCAGAGTCATAGTGGCCTTGTAAAATGTGCTTAGGAGCCTTCCCTCCTTCTCGATTTTTTGGAATATTTTGAGGAAAATAGGTGTTAATTCTTTTTTGAATGTTTTGTGAAATTCACCTGTTAAACCATCTGGTCCAGGACTTTCTTTTGTTGGGAGCTTATAGATTACTGATTCCATTTCTTTGGTAGTAATCGGTCTGTTCAGAGTTTCTTTTCTTCTTGATTCAGTCTTCGAAGATTTTATAATTTTAGAAATTTATTCATTTCTTTCAGAATGTCTAATTTGTTGGCATATAGTTGCTTGTAGTATTTTCTTAAAAATTTCTGTATTTCTGTGGTGTCTGTTGTCACTTCTCTTTCCATTTTTATTTTATTAATTTGGGTCCTCTGTCTCTTTTTCTTGGTGAGTCTGGCTAAGGGTTTGTCGATTTTTTCATCTTTTCAAAAAACCAGCTCTTGGTTTCATTGATCTTTTATATTGTTTTCTGGTCTCTATTTCACTTATTTCTGCTCTGATCTTCATTATTTCCTTCCTTGTTCCCTTTGGGCTTGCTTTGCTGTTCTTTTTCCAATTCCCTTATGTGCAAAGATAGCCTGTTAATTTGAGATTTTTCTTGTTTCTTTAGATTGGCCTGCATTGCTATGAATTTCCCTCATAGGACTGCTTTCTCTGAATCCCACAGATTTTGGATTGTGTTTTCATTTTTGTTTTTCTAGAGGTATCCTTTGGTTTCTTCCTTGACCTCATTATTGACCCATTTGCTGTTGAGTAACATGTTATTCAGCCTCCATGTATTTGTGTGTTTTCCGATTTCTTCTTATAATTGATTTCTAGTTTCATAGCATTGTGGTCAGAGAAAATGCTTGATATGACTTGAAACTTCTTAAATTTACTGAGACTTGTTTTGTAGACTATCATGTGGTCTATCTTGGAAAATGTTCCATGTATACTTGAAAAGAATGTATGTTCTGCTGCTTTCGGGTTAAATTCTCTAAAAATATCAATTAAATCCAGCTGATCTAAAGTGTCATTTAAGGCCACTCTTTCCATGTTGATTTTCTGTCTGGAGGATCTGTCCATTGGTGACAACGGGGTGTAGAAGTCCCCTACTATGATAGTCCTACTGTTGATTTCTGTCTTTATGTCAATCATAAACTGTTTTCTATACTTAGGAGCTCCTATATTGGGTGCATAGGTGTTTACTAGGGTTATGTTCTCTTGTTGGATTGATCCCTTTATTATTATGTAGTGCCCTTCTTTATCTTTTAGTGTAGTTTTTGTTTTAAAGTCGATTTTGTCTGAAATAAGTATTGCAACCCCAGCTTTTTTTTTAATTTCCATTTGTGTGAAATGTCTTATTCCATCCTTGTACTTTCAGTCTGTGTGTGTCTTTTGATCTGAGATGAGTGTCCTGTAAACAGCATATGCATGGGCCCTGTCTTCCTATCCACTCAGCCACTCTATGTCTTTTGATTGGAGAACTTAACCCATACACATTTAAAGTGATTATTGATAGGTACATATTTATTGCCATTTTGTTATTCTTATTTCTGGTCTTCCTTTGTTAGTTTATTTTTTCCTTTCTTCCCTTTAAAAAAAAATCCTTTTAATATTTCCTGCAATGATTGTTTTGTGATCATGAATTCCTTTAGCTCATTCTTTTCTGAGAAGCTCTTTATTTCTACTTCAATTTTAAGTGATAGCCTTGCTAGATAGAGCAATCTTAGTTGTAGGCCTTAGGTTTCATCACTTTGAATATTTTCTGCCACTCCCTTCTGGTCTGCAGAGTTTCTGTAGAAAAGTCAGCTGATAGATTGATATGAGTTCCCTTGCATGTAACCCACTGTCTTTCTCTTGCTGCTTTTAGGATTCTCTCTTTGTCTTTAACCTTTGCTGTTTTTACTATAATGTGTCTTGATGTGGGCTTGTTTGGGTTCATCTTGTTTGGAACTCTCTGCACTTCTTGGGCTTGTATGTCAATTTCCTTCACCAGGGTAGGGAAGTTCTCAGCCATTATTACTTCAAATATATTCTTGATCCCTTGCTCCTTCTCTTCTCCTTCTGGTATTCCTTTGATGTGAATGTTGTTGCACTTGATGTTGTCCCACAGGTTTCTTAAATGATTTTCATTATTTTTCATTCTTTTTTTCTTTTTGTTGTTCTGATTGGGTGATTTCTGCTATCTTGTCTTCTAAATCGCTGACCTGATCCTCTGCTTCATCTAATCTACTGGTGATTCCTTCGAATGTGTTCTTCATTTCAGTTATTGTATTCTTTAGTTTTAACTGGTAGTTTTTATGATTTCTCTATCCTTCTTTATGTCCTCACTAAGTTCCTTAAACATTCCTATCATCAGTGTTCTAAACTGTGTCTCTAATGGTTTAGATGCCTCTGTTTCATTTATTTCCATTTCTAGAGGTTTCTTCTGATGTTTTATTTGGGACATATTTGTTTGTTTCCTCATTCTTGCTATTGCTCTGTGATTGCTTCTATGTATTATGTATGCACCTATGTTGCTCAGTTGTTGCTGGATGGTCTTATGTAGTATGTGTAGAATTGGCAGTGTATAATTTTGTCATTTGTCATTGGTGATTCTTCATCCATTTTAACATTTTTGAAACTTACATAACACATGCAGCTTACAATATTAGGAGATGCCCTAACTTCCAGCCACGGACCTGGTGAGGTCTGGCTGGTTCCCGATCTCTCCTGTGTTGTTTCCCCATAGTTAGCCTTCTTTGAGAACGTGTTAACATTTTGGAAACGTATTTACAGCTTGCAGCTTGTAGCATCAGTAGACACCCTAACTTCTAGCAACAACAATGGCAACACCAACAGCATTCTTGAGAACTTGTTAGCATTTTAAAATATTGTATGCAGCTTGCAGCTTACAACATAAGGAGATGCCCTAACTTCCAGCAACAACAACAACAACGGTGACAGCAGCAGCATTCTTGGGAACTTATTAGCATTTTGGAAACTTGTATGCAGCTTAAAGCATCAAGAGACACCTCAGTTTTCCAGCCATGGACCTGGCAAGATTTTAATTCCTGACCTTTCCACTGTTGTTTCACCAGAGCTTGGTGCTCTTTTGGCATCTACTGTAATGGTTGCTTTCCTATAAAATTTATTACTGCTATTAGGTACTCCTTATTGATGTTATTTGTATCTTCAGCCAAGTGATTTTTGATCAATAGTAAGCATATGTTGAGATCTCTTAAAATTTTATGTATGTATACTCTTTGACATGACACTGTTATCAGTGTGTATAATTTAATCTTAACCGCTTTTACTTTCTGTCATTAGCACATTCCATTAATTGCCTTTGTCTTTTGCTATTGCATATTGCTAAATAAATTGATTAGATATTGCTAAATAAATTAATTATACCATCTCTAGAGTGTCCTCCCTTTTCTTTTCCTCACTCATCATTACACTGTTTGAGGTCAAATAGCCTGCTTCAGTATTTCTTATAGTGCAGGTCATGTGTTAGAAAATATTCTCCACTTCTGTTATATTTGGAAAGGTCTTTATTCCTCCTTCATATTCAAAGTATATCTTTGCTGGATATACTATTCATGGCTCGTAATTTCTCTCTTTAAATAGTTTGAATATTTAAGTCTACTCCTTCGTGACCTTGTAGAGTTTCTGCTGAAAAATCTGATGATAAACTAACGGGCTTTCCTTTATGGGTTACACTCTTCTTTTCCTTGGCTACCTTGAAGATTCCTTCTTTGTTGTTAATTTTTGACAGCTTCAATACAATGTGTCTTGGAGAAGGCCTGTTGGGAATGAGGTAATTACGTGTTGTGTTTGCTTCTTGGATTCAAGGATTCAGTTATTTCCACAAGTTTGGGATGTTCTCATCGGTTACTTGTTTGAATATACTTTCTCTTCCCTTGTCTCTTTCTTCTCCTTCTGGTATGCCCATTATTCTTATGTTGCTTTTTCTAATGGAGTCAGAAAGTTCTTGTAGAGTTCTTTCATTTATTTTAACTCTCAAGTCTCTCTCTTCTTCCCTCTATGTTGTTTCCAGATTTCTATCTTCAATGTCACTGATTATTTCCTCCATCTGGTCAACTCTATTATTTAAGCTGGCTATTTCATTCTTCATTTCTTTTATTGAGTTCTTCATCTCCAGAAATTCTATTTGGTTCTATTTTAAAATTTCAATCTTTTTGGTGAAATGTTCATTTTGTTCTTTGATAGTGTTTCTGAGTTCATTAAACTCCTGTCTCTGTTTTCTTGCATCTTGTTGAGTTTTCTCAGAAATTCAATCTTGAATTCTCTGTCATTTAAGTCACATATTTCCAAGTTTTCAAGTTCATTTTCTGGAGACTTTTCATTTTCTTTCTAAGCTGCCTTGTTTCCTTGTTATTCATGGCAATTGATGAATTATTATTTCTCTTCCAAGGCATCTACTGGAGTGGGGTATGCAACAGGTTGACAGGAAGAGGTCTTTCTTTTGCTTTCCAGTAGCTGTTGATGAAATGTTTTATTTTCTCTCCCCCTGCAGCCTTTTAGTCTCTCTTATGCTGTAGCATTATATTTTCTCTTGCACTATTCTGGCTTCTCATATGATAGGGGGTTCCCTGGAAGGTGGGCTTCTCCTCTGTGAGCAGGTCACCGGGTCTCAGGGCACTGCCTCCATGGGGGAATGTGGAGAGCTTCTGAAGTCCCAAATCTTTTCCTGCACCACATTGAGAGCCTGTGTTTTTCTGTTGATCTGTTTACCCCTGCAGGGATCTGCTCAGATTGTTAGGGGTGGAGGCTGGGTGGCTTGTAACAGGTTGCTCTGAGCAATGGCAGCAACTACCAGCACAGTTTTGTTGCCCCTTTCACAAGAATTGCTGTGAGTCTGTGGCTGCTGAGCTTCAGTTCTCAGAGCTGTAAATATATATATATTTTTTTGATCTGTTACTGCTACCATTCAGCTTCTAGAAGTAGGTGGGTGGTGGTGGGGAGAGCTCTGGGAGGGTGGAGAGGGATCAGATAGGCTCTGTGCCTGTCTTCTATCCTCTGTTTGGCAGCAAGATCTTAAACCACCATTCTCATCCTTCTTCCCACAGTTTTCACTCCGAGTTCTCTGCCTTGAGCGTTGGGATGAGCGATGTTATATGCTGATCCCCCCAGGCAGGACTATTGGCCATAAGGGGAGTGTTAGCAGTCAGAATTATTCCCTTTCTCACAACTGCCATAGTTCAGGAATACAGGGAGCTCTGATTTCCGATCTGTGTTCTGTGGCTGGCGTCTTCGCACTTCCCCATTCCCTCCTCCCCCTCTCACCCAACTTGCCCACCTTTAGATGATTCCCATTGCATGTCTCTTAGTTTTGCCTGTATGCTGGGCTGTGAGTCTTTTGTGGAATTATAGCTGTTCAATTTGTTGTAAATTCCAGGGGAGATTTCAAGAGACTCCTCACACCACCATTTTTATGACATCACTTCTAAATGGAGTCTTTCTAATATCTAGGTTAGAGACCAGGATAAATTTGGACTGAGAATTTATAAATATAACTACCATATACCTTTCAAACCTTACTTTATTAATCACAGTACCTATAATTTTTTGAGCACATACCCTGCATTAGGTGTGCTGTATTATTAAAAAACAAAGAAACTGATCCTGTGTTTTACAATACAATTACACTCAATGAAAGTGCTAAAAATTTGATCATTTTGCTTGATCTTTGGTTCATACAGTTCCATATAAGAACTTGTAATTATATGATTTGGGAAACACATTAATCAACTCTGGCCTGCCTTTTTATCCAGCTTTATTTACACTGCAATTGTATTCTTTATTTAACATTTGCTCATTTTTTATATTTGAAGCAAGGCAGAGGGGTGTGAGTGAAGTATCTCAGGGGGTACACAAAGATTCGCTGAGGTAATTTAAATGTTTTTCCTTTTGGTACATTTGAATTTGGTGTGGAAGAGATTCTGGGTTTTCTTTGAACTGTTTAGATGAGTAGTATTTGGAAGGCAAGATGATACCAGTTGTTGTAATACAATAGAGGTGTAGTGGCCTGCAAGGAATGTATTCAATTCTTCCAGCCTATTTCTCCTGGCAGTCATGTTATTTTGCTAGTTGACAGAGTGTAGAAACCAACAGCTAATTCATATTTACTGGCCCTTAAGAGCTTTTCCAACTGCTGTTGTAGTGCTAGAACACTAATTTTGGTCACAGACAGAAATCTCAGCCCTCTTCCCATTGCATTATGTCCTTTACCTTTGTGGGTTTGGGTGATTGGGCCATAATTTGTGGTGGATTGTTATTATTATTAAAATGAAGAACAATTTTCAGAACGCTTTCTACAAAATTGTGGGTTCAAAAGGAAATTCTTTATGGCAGAGGAATTTACCCATTTCATTGCATATGGGTAAAAGGGGTCAAATATGTGAGGTCGGACAATTGAGTTCAAGAATTCATCCTAGAAAAAGTGCTACATACCTCATTGCTGAACATCACTATGGTCACCTTTGAGGTACTCCCTTTGGGAAGCTATACACTGATGCCAGTGCCTAGTCCACCCTTCAAAGGAATTTTGGAACCCATTTCTGGAATGGCCATCAGAGCTGTCCTCATATTACCCTTGATGTCCTGAATGTCATTAAAATGTCTTCCTTTAAATATTTATTTTATCTTTTGGGTAAAGAAAGAAGTCACTGGGGGCCCGATCAGATGAGTAGGGAGGGTGTTACAATACAGTTATTTGCTTACTAGCTAAAAATTCCCTCACAGACAGTGTCATGTGAGCTGGTGCATTGTTGCAGTAAAGAGCCATGAATTGTTTGCAAAAAGTTTAGGTTGTTTTCATGCAGCCTTTTCAGCCCTTCCAAATAGTAAACTTGGTTAACTGTTTGACCATTTTGTACAAATTCATAATGAATAATCTTTCTGACATATATATGTAAAAAAGGTTAGCAACATCGTTGCAACAACTACATGAATTTAGTTGTCAGACCTCATATATATGGTGATGGAAGGAGAACTGACTCCGGGTGGTGATCACAAAATGCAATATTGTAGATGATGTATTATAGAAATGTACACTTGAAACCTATGTAGTTTTGTTGATCATTGTTGCCCCAATAAATTTTAATTAAAAAAGCAAACTCTTCTTCTGTACATATAAATTTAATATCCAATTTAAAAATTATCTTTGACATTTCAGAGAAGCAACTTGACTACATGTGAGGTTTTTAATGCTATAAATATAGTTTTTATTATCATCGAGTTTAGCATATCAAAATGAGTTCTAGAATCACTTGCTCTAATCAGATAGTAGAAATATAAACAGTTTAATTGGTAACATTTATTATTACTACCATCATTTATTGAAATGTTTTAGATTCTTTGAATATAATATCATATTGAAATATCTTGTTTAGTGATATGCAGAAAACTAGGAGGATTTTTTGAAGCAGATTAATTTATGTTAAGAAGCTTTTCCTAATAGATAGCTCAAGTATCTCCTTGGAAAATGTGGCTTTTTGAGGCAAATTCTGTAAGCCAACATTTCTGCAGGTACAATAGACATCCACGATAAGTTCATCAGGTAGAATTTCTTTTATGGTGGGAGTCATATTAAGTCGTGGGGTTTGAAGTCCAAGTCCCAATTGTTAATGTCTCCTATTGAGTAAACTGCTTTTTTCTGTCAACTGACAAGAAATGGATGCCAAGAAGGGGTCTGTGTGAAGATATTTTAAAATATGTATCACATTTACTCTCAAGACACTCAGTTTAGTGAGGGAGGTGGATACACAACTATAAGACAACAGACAAAAATCTATTACAAAATACTCAAATATAAGTCCTGGCTAGCCTTGCTCACTGCTATTATTCTTTCCCTTTTTTAACTTGAGAAACAATCATGGCAGGAAATAAACTGAATGATGTAAGAAAAGGAGCACTGTAAACAATATTATATGAAATAATACTTCATAAATAGTATTCATATATATAAATTCATATGTATGAAGAAACAGAAGACACAGATCAAGAATATATAAAGAACTTTTATAAGTTATTAAGGAGAAAAACAGCCCAATTAAAAATTGGCAGACAATTTGAACATGCATTTCACAGAGGAGTCATATAAATGATAAATAAGTGCACTAAAAGATATTCACAATTATTCATAATGAGGAAAATGCAAATTAATGGTACCAAAATACTCCCACTCAAATGGCTAACATTGAGAAGCCTGAAAATATCAAGTGTTGACAAGGATGTGGAAATACTGGTGTGCTCATGCACTACTTGAAGAAATATGAGGGTACAACAATGTTTGAAAACAGTTTAGCAGGTCCTTTAGAGTTAAGCATATACTTACTACATCACATAGAATTCCACTCCTGGGTATGTGCCTAAGAGAAATGAAAGTGTATGTCCATATTGATTTGTCTACAGATATTCATACCAGATTAATTCATAATAGTCAAGACTGGAAACAAAATAAATGATTATTAACAGATATGATAAACAAATTTTGGCAAATATGTATATTTTTATTTTTAATTAAATTTATTGGGGTGACAATGGTTAGTGAAATTTCATAGGTTTCAAGTGTATAATTCTGTAATAAATCATCTATATATCACATTGTATGTTCACCACCCAGAATTAATTCTCCTTCCATCACCATATATTTGACTCCGTTTACCTTTTTCTACCACACCTCCCCCCTTACCCTCTGGTAACCACTAGACTATTATCTATGTCTATGACTTTTTGTTTCTTTATTTGTTTACCTTGTTCCTTTGTTGTTTTCAGTTTTATATCCCACAATGAGTGAAGTCATATGGTTCTCGACTTTTTCTGTCCGACTTATTTCACTTAGCATAATAATCTGATGATCCATCCATGTTATCACAAATGGCAGTATTTCATTTTCTTATGGAAGAGTAGTATTCCATTGTGTATATACACCACATCTTTTTTATCCAATCATTTATTGTAGTACAATTTGGTTGTTTCTATGTCTTGGCCACTATAAATAAAGCTGCAATGAACATCAGAGTACATGTATCTTTACAGATAAAAGTTTTCAGATTTTTTGGGTGTATATCCAAGAAAGGGATTGCTGGGTCATATGGTAATTCTATTCTTAATTTTTTAAGAAACATCCATACTGTTTTCCATAGTGGCTGCACCAATCTGCATTCCCACCAACAGTATATGAGGGTTCCTTTTTCTCCATAGCTTCACCAATACTTGTTATTATTGGTCTTGTTGATGATAGCCATTCTAACCAGAGTGAGGTGATTTCTCATTGTGGGTTTTCTTGCATTTCTCTGATGATTAATGATGTTGAGTATTTTTTCATGTCTAAAATGGAAATACTACTCCAAAATATAAAGGAACGTACTACTGATACATGTAACAATACGACTAAATCTCAAAAACAGCACACTGAATGAAAGAAGCCAGATGCAAAAGAATACGTACTGTACGGTTCTACTTAGATTAACTTGTTAGTGGGGTATATCTAATCTGCAGTGCCAGGGAAAAAATCAATTTACCTGATATAAGGTCTGAGGATTAGAATTGACTGGAAATGACACAATAGAAGATTTTAGGGGTTATGGAAATTTTGTGTCTTGATTGTGGTGGTGTTTACACGTGTGTATGAATTTACCAAACCTCATTGAAATGTACACTCATTGAATTTGTACATTTTATGTAAATTACATCACAGGCACACACACATACACTCACTTAGTCTACTCCTCTGTCTAAAACACACCAAAATTAGTAAAGGATGGTAAGTAGAGAAGGAAATTCTTTAATAAAATTATGTTACACTGAGAATCTGAAACCAGAGATATAAAGGAAATGTTAGAGACAGAGTAAAATTTGGACTAAATTGAGAAGCTAATAGCCAATATATATTTTTATAGGTGTCACAAAAGTAATGTTTTCTCTAAAGTAAATATGGATCCTGAAATAAGTAGTTAATGATTGTTTAATTTCTATAAGTAAGGACTATGGCTATGGATGTGCTTCAAGGAAAATGGAGTCTATTCCCGTAAAAATTTAAGTTCATATATTCAATAATGTTGGTGGGATCAAAAGAACTGATGGAGACAAGTATCTGTATAGATACAGCATATTTGCTCCCTCCAAACTCTTGTCCATGAAAGGTGTCATAGAGAATCTGTGATATCTGCAGCTTTACTGTGAGTTGTGTTCCCTTCCTACAGGGATAACTTATTTATTCCAAAGAGAGAAATGACAAAATCTAATAGAAGATGGTTACCTACAGCTGATATGAAATATATTATTATTTTGAGACAATGTACTCAAATTGAAATTGTGGCTGACCTTGTTTACTCTGCATGCTCTTTCTCATTTTTATCTTGAACAAACAGCAGGACAGAAATTGGGAGGAATTAATGAAAAATCATAGTAAACAAGAGTATGTAGAAAACAAAGTTCACAAAAAGAATTTCATGAGAAAACTAAGCATATGAAGAATATTCATATAAAAATGTTTAAGTCATTAAAGAAAACATGGATACCAATGAACAATACACTGGGGGTGCCAAAAATGTATAAAGTGGACACTTTGGTCAAGGTTTCTCAAGTAATAGTTCGCCATAATCAGAAGTGTCTGGTTGCTGATGATTACCACTTTAAGCACCTTTTGTAATTGCAGAAGTCAAACGTGACTTGTATTCATCTTTTGTTATTGGTATATATTGAGTACTACAATTTTAATAGTTTTTTTTTCCTTTCTTAAAATGTTTATACATTTTTTGGCATATATATATATACATACATATATACATACATACATATGTGTGTATATATATATACACACACATATATATGTGTATATAAGTATATATATATACACACACATATATATGTGTATATAAGTATATATATATATATATATATACACACACACACACACACACACACACACACACACACACATATATGTATGTATATGCAGTGGTGCCAAAAAGTGTTCACAATTTAAGAGATGTTATCTATGTATTACTTTTCGAAGTTGAATTGAATTATGTTAGTATGTGTAATATGATGTTTCCTCAAGAGATGGCATTAATTAAATAAATGCAAGCATCATTCATTGTATTACAATTTTAATACAGTTTTTTCCTTTCTTAAAATCTGTATACATGTTTTTGGCACCCTCTGCATATGTAGTCACTTACACTGCTTCCGTATCTTGGCTATTGTAATTAATGCTGCCATGAACATAGACATGGATATATCTTTTCTAATTAGTGTTTTCATTTTTTTCAGATAAGTACTAAGAATTGGAATTGCTGGGTCATATGGTAGTTATATTTTAATTTTTCAGATCATCTTCATACTGTTTTCCACAGTGGCTGCACCAGTTTACAATCCCACCAACTATGCACAAGATTTCCACTTTTTCCACACCCTTGAAAACACTTGTTATTTGTTGACTTTTTGATGACAACCATTCTGACAGATGTGAGGTGGTATCTCATGATTTTGATTCGCATTTCCCTAATGATTAGTGATGTTAAACGTCTTTTCCTGTATCTGTTGGCCATCTGTATGTATTCTTTGTAGACATGTCAATTAAGGTCCTCTACCATTGTTTAATAGGATCATTGGTTTCTTTGACATTGAGTTGTATGAATTCCTTATACATTCTTTTTTTTTAATTCAAATTTATTGGGATGACAATGGTTAGTAAAATTACATAGGTTTCAAGTGTACAATTCTGTAATGCATCATCTGTATATCACATTGTGTGTTCACTACCCAGAGAACTGTCTCCTTCCATCATCACATATTTGATCCCGTTTACCGTCATGTACCACACCCCTCCCCTTTGACCCTCTGGTAACCACTAAGCTATTGTCTGTGTCTATGAGTTTTTGTTTCTTTGTTTGTCTTATTCTTTTGATGCAGATCTGTGCAGCCGCTATGGAAGGCAGTGTGGAGGCTCCTCAAATAATTAAGAATAGAATTACCATATGACCCAGCAATCACTATCATGGGTGTATACTCCCAAAATCTCAAAACATTTATCTGTAAATATATGTGTGCTCCGATGTTCATTGCAGCATTATTTATGTTAGCCCAGACATGGAGACAGCCAAAGTGTCCTTCAGTAGATGATTGAATAAAGAACATGTCATATATATACACAATGGAATATTACTCTGCCATAAGAACAAGTGAAATAGTGCCATTTGCAACAACATGGATGGATCTTGAGATTATGATACTAAGCAAAATAAGTCAGACAGAAAAAGTTAAGAACCATATGATTTCACTGATATGTGGGATATAAAAGTATAATATACATTCATTTATAGTTTAATTCCATTGTTTCAAAAGAAAATGCTTTATATTTCAATCATTTTAAATTAATTGAGATTTGTTTTAGGGCCCAGTTCAGGGTTTATCACATCTTTATACATATACCATATCCACTTGAAAATAATTATATTCTACAGTGTTCCCAAAATTCAATTAGGTCCTGTTAATCAATAGTGTTGTTCAGATCATGTATGTTTTTATTAATTTTTATCCAGTTCTATCAGTTGCTAAGATATAGGTGCTAGATTCCCCAACTATGATTATGGGATTTACTATTTTTCCCTTTAATTTCTCTAAATTTTGCATCATGCATTTCAAAGCTCTATTACTGGATGCATGTACATAATTATTTTTGTGTCTTAATGGTGAATTTGTTTTTCAATTCTTATGAAGTGCCTCATTTTAAGTATCTTTATCTCTTTGTTTTGAAGTTTTATCTGATATTACTATAGCTCCTCCAGCCTTCTTATCCTTACATTATAACCTTTTTATGAAAGACAGTTTAGAGAATATAATCAATAATGTTGTAAACATTTTGTAGGGTGTCAGGTGGGCACTTGTCTTATTAGGGAGACCACTTCATGAACTGTGTAGATGCTTGACCACTGTGAGTACAGTTGAATGGCTGAATAATATTGAATGCCAACTATAATTATATAGATACACATATATATGTATATATGTGTGTATATATATATATATATATATATATACACACATATATACATACATATATATGTGTGTGTGTGTGTGTGTGTGTGTGTGTGTGTGTGTGTGTATTTTTTTCCACCCCCACGGAATGTGGAGTATAGCATAGGGAATAGAGTCAATGGAATTGTAACAGCTATATACGATGTCAGAGTAGTAGTAGATTGGAAGAGGGGTGTTATCATATTGTGATGTGTGTAAATGTCTAACTGTTACATTCTTTTGTACACCTGAAACTAATAAAAAGAAAGATGATATTTTTAAAAAGTTTATAAATCTGCAACGTTGACAATCTTACTAACAAGATCTTATTTGAGACTATTTTATTGCTTATTCAAAACATCTCCATTCACATTTGCATTTTGAGCCTGTATTTCTTTACTGAATTGACTTTCTTGTGAGGTATTATGCACATTGTTTTTTAAACAAGACTTCTCAGTCCTAGGTCCCAGTGGTAGCTTTCACTGCTGTTTCCCATGGAAAAGCTTAGTCTTCTGAATCCTGTCTTTTAGAAAAGACTATTTTCTCTTCCTCTGTAATAAATGAATCCAGATTCATGCTGAGACCACATTATTGGTAGCAATTCTTGGGCCTGTTCACAGTCTACATGAATCCGAATGTGTATCCTTCACCACTGCTTTTTTGGTAAAAAAGAATTCAGCAGATATAGGGCTGCCATTATAAACCTGCAACAATTTTTTTGTATGAAAACTTCAGAGCTTCATAATGTCTGAGGAATTCCACTGTCTCAATTTAAAAGCAGCAAATTTTGTTCTATAAATAGCTAAAATGCCTATACATGGAAATAATCTTTTCCTTAAGCTTGAAACTTTGCCTCAATTGTACCCACTTACTGAGGCCTCAGTGTTTCAGTAATGTCTGCTGAGGCTTCTTCAGCCCCAAATACATGTGCTAAGAATGGTGCCTATGTAGTTTAATTCAAGTTGTATCCTGCACCCTAAATTTACCACCATTTGATTAAGATTGTTCACTAAGTCTGAGATTATTTTGAGCCCAACACCTTTGCTGAAACTGGTATGGCTAGCATTTGTTTGTCAAGCCTATGTGGCCAATATTTTCTTAGACCAGTCTATGGCTGTGGCCCCTGAAGCCTCTTTACTTGCTGAGGTTGGAAGTTCTAAAAACCCTGGGGTTGTATGTTTACTCAAGGCCTGGTACATGCAGTGCCTCTAAAGAAACATTTATGAGAAGGCTGCATAAGCTATATCTACCTGCCAAGGTCACAACAGGGCCTGAGGTCACATCACTTAAAAACTACCTTCACAAATGTAAAAAGTAGCCATTTTGCACAATATAGGGCACTGTAAACTTCAAGATAAAAAACCCATGTGCCTTGCACTTAATGTAATGCCAACAAAGTTTAAAGTCACCCATAAGGGCATGTAAGAAGCCTCAGCATCCAGGAATTATTTTTTTCAGAAAAGATCTATTTCACAGTATTAGTGGCTGAACCAAATTAGAAATAAGACAAAGGAATAAAGAAATTGGGGATCAAAATATAGTCTTTATTACTGAAAATTGATGCTGGAAATTGTGGGTTATATCTATGAGTAAGTGGGATTCCTTATATTATATTCCACTAGAATGCAAGGGCAAATTATTCTGATCAGGGAGGGGAATTTCAGTGTTAAAGATTATCAGATACTGGAGCAATTTCAGATGTCCTAATACTGACATGCCAGTTGTGATATGCTATTCCCTTAGAGTAGCAAAAGAAAACTCATATGTGGGATATAAAACTGAAGGCAACAAAGGAACAAGATAAACAAAGAAACAAAAATTCATATACACAGACAATATTTTACTGGTTACGAGAGGGTAAGAAGGGAGGAAGAGTAATAGAAAAGGGTAAAGGGGGTCAAATATATGGTGATGAAAGGAGAACTGACTCTGGGTGGTGAACACAGAATCCATTATATAGATGATATATTATAGAATTGTACACTTGAAACCTATGTAGTTTTGTTGACCATTGTCACCCCAATAAATTTTAATAAAAAAAGAAAACAAGTACTTCTTATAGACAACTTATTTCCCAAGAGACAAAGAGAAGAAAACTCTGCTAGTCATTAGAATTTTATCTTTCCAAAAATTACTAATCATATTAAATCATTCCTAATCACCTAAGGCCAATTAGTAAACAAATGGAAAGAGGCCATTAATATAATGCTAATAGATGTCTCTTCACATAAAATATAATATCAGAAATGAAGAAGAAGAGTTCCTACAAATTCCAGATTCAAAAATACATTAATACAATGCAACTGGGTTTTTATCTTATTTGTCAAAGTAATAGAGAAAATGCATACATCATAGTCATGTAGACATGAACGATGTCTTAAAAAACAGCAATTTGTTGAGTAGTGGAAAGGAAGTAAATGCATGGATTGTAGGCTACTTCATCCATGTTTGGCTATGCAAGGAAAAAATAATTATAAGAGTATTTTGGAGTTTCAGTCCACATAATGAAGTAGGTAAATGCTTACCTTTTCTCATGACCACATCAAGATTACAACTGAACTACAAAACAACCATCATTGAGAATCACCTGAAATATTGCTGAACTTAAGCCTTACAACTAAGGATATAAAGAAGAAGCCACTTCGAGACTAGTAGAAGTGGTGGAGATGTGGAATGGGCAGATCCCACACCCGCATGTGACCATTAAAAGTCAAAAGGGATATCTCTGCTGCAGAGGTACCCCCCAAAGGAGCAAAGAGTATCAGCACCACCCAAGCCACCCCAGCCAAGTACCAGTGCCAGAGAAAGAGTCCCCATAATTACTGGTTGTGAAAACCAGTGGAGATTGTGGTTGAATGAGATGGAGGGCAGCTGGAGTCACAGGTGCTCCTTTTAAAGGGAATACTCACCTATGAAATCACTGGCTCTGAGCTTCAGCACTGGGGCAGCAGCTAGAAAGGCAACAGGGACACAAGGGAGAAAATGAGTTGTCTGACTGCAGGATGAGGGCTGGGGAGGCAGCTTTCTCTCAAATGGAGGAATTGGCAGAAGCTATTGTTTCCTTGTTGAGCCTTCACCCTTCCCAGTGTGCAGACATAGGCAGCCACCACATCTGAGTCTCCATCAAGTTAACTGACACCATTCATTCACTACACCCAGGTGATTCAGAGACCCCACCCCACCCATCTTTCAAGCACACTCAAAGCCACTTCCACGGGCATTTTGGTACAAACCGCCTGCCTTACTTCATGCAGCAGAATTTCCTAGGGTTTCTCAAAGGTCCACAGAACCCAGATAAGCAGCACCTGACTTTAGTGTGTTCTGTACCTCTGACTGAGCAGCCCTAAGATCCTAAGCCCAGCAATAGCTGCAGCTGACTTTGGTTTGTGGTTGCACCTCTTGAAGCACTTCCAAGCAAAGCGAAAGTAATAGCCATCTGCAGATTGCTTTGTGGTTTCTGCCAGGTGTCCCAGGTGGTGCATGGGCTGCAACTGAACTTGATCTGCAGTGCGTCTCCTCACAGGTGGCCCTGGGGCTGGTGTGCCCAGTGTCCCAGTTTGACATGAGCTGGAGCATCACCCGGCTGCCTCCAAGAATGACACACACAACAGGCAAGTTGGGCAGGCACCACACTCCTGCTGAGGCAGATCCTGCTCTGTAGGATCAGCCCCTACATAACAACTATTCCTGTGTAGTCACAGCCAATCCTCATAACCAAAGAGCCTGAGGGTCAATCACTTCCACTGATGTACAAAGAGCAACTAAAACTCAAACAAAGAGGAAAGAACACACAACCCACACAAGGGACACACCAGAACTGTGTGGCTCAGGTGATCAAAGAGATTGCATAACTGTGCCCCACAGCACATCTAATATATAAGGCCAAGGTACTAAGACTGGGAGACATAACAGCCATACCTAATACATAGAAAAAACAAAACAAAACAGGGAGGCAGCCAAAAGGGGAAGACAAAGAAATATGTCCCAAATAAAAAACAGAGCAAAACCTCCAGAAAAGGAACTAAACAAAATAGAGACAAGTAATCTACTAGATGCAGAGTTCCAAACACTGATTATAAGGATGCTCAATGATTTTAGGGAGAACTTCAACAAATAAATAGTAAACATAAAAATGGAGAAAGAAAATTAAAAAACAAACAAACAAAGAACAGACAGAAGTAAAGAACACAGTAATGGAAATGAAGAATACATTACAGGAAATCAACAGTAGATGAGATGAATCAGATAATTGAATCAGTGATTTAAAAGATAAGGTAGTAGAAAACACCCAATCAGAACAGCAAAAAAGAAAAAAGAATAAAAATTTTTGAGGAGATTTTAAGAGGCCTCTGGGACAATATCATGCGAACCAAGTTTTGATTATAGGGGAACCAGAAGGACAAGAGAGAAAACAAGGAATTGAAAACCAATTTGAAGAAATAATGACTGAAAACATTACTAATCTGGTGAAGGAAATAGATATACAAGGCCAGGAAACACAGAGAGTCTCAAACAAGGGGAATCCAAAAAGGTCAATACCAAGACACATCCTAATAAAAATGCCAAAGCTTAGTGACAAAGAGAGAATCTTAAAAGCAGTAAAAGAAAAGCAATTTATTACCTACAAGGAACTCCCATAAGACTGTCAACTGATTTCTCAACACAAATTCTGCAGGCCAGAGGGATGGGAAGGAAATATTCAAAGTGTTTGAAAAACAAGGATCTACAACCAAGATTACTCTACTTGTCAAACTTATTTAAAATGAAAGAACAGGAATAAAGATATATTTTCCTGGGATGACGTCACAGTAATGGCGGCAGTGGGCGCACTTTCTGAGTTCTCCTTTGGATCTTATTACAAACGGGACCTATAACCCATCAAAGAACTCTTTGCTCATCACACAGAAGAACTAAGAGACTCGTGGAAGGATTACTTGAAGGTGCGCTAATTGGGCGAGCAGGGGAAGGAAGGAAGGGAGCTGAGTGAAAACGAGCGGGCCCACGGCGGGGTCCCGGCTGGCGGCGGCTGCGGCGGCAGCGGCGAAAACCACAGTGCCACCCGCATTTCCGGGCACCCACGGGATCCCAGGGCAGAACAGAGAGCACAGAGACCAGGAGGTGGGCTCTTTCCCTGCGTCCCATGGCTGATCTCTCCCGCCGGGAGGGCGGCTAATGGGCCCTAGGGTGGACAAAGAACACAGACTCCATATCTGGGCCACTCCCCTGCCCCGCTCTTCCAATCCTACCCCCGCCCTTCCAGAGACTTAAACTGGCCCCTGAACTGAGAAGTAGTGTCAGATTACAGAGGAGCCGTAGTAGTGCTCAGGCTCTGGGAAGACTAACAGGCAGCCCTGACCCAGGAAAGAGGCTGGGAAGAGTGTGATTTTGGCTGGGCTAGGAGAGAAGAGACTCCTCCACCCCCAGCCACCACCTTTTTTGGCCTGCCTAGGGAGGGGCAAGTGCAACTACGGAGGCACTACCAGGGATCTTCTTGAAAAGGACAATATACACAACACAAGAGTCACCTTTGGAGCACACTCAGAGGAGAAGAACGACGTAGTGCAAGTCAAATATAAAGGACATAACATAACCTAGCAAGAACTAAGAACTCTAGGGGATCTACCTAATACATCAAAGCAAACACGGAGAGTCAGCCAGAATGGGGAAAAAAAGATACACGTCCCAAATAAAAGAACAGAAGAAACCTCCAAAACTGGAACCAAATGAAGCAGAGGTAACCAACCTTTCAGAGACAGAGTTCAGAACACTGGTGATAAGAATGTTTAAGGAGCTTAGAGAAGACATAAAGAAGGATGTAGAAATCATAACGAACAACCAGTTAGAACTAAAGAACACAATTACCGAAATTAAGAACTCACTTGAGGGAATTACCAGCAGGTTAGATGAAGCAGAGGATCGAATCAGCGACTTAGAAGACAAGGTAGCAGAGATCACCCAAACGGAACAACAGAAAGAAAAAAGAATAAAAAACAATGAGGATGGCTTAAGAGACCTCTGGGATAACATCAAGTGCAACAACATGCGCATCTTAGGAATACCAGAAGGTGAAGAGAGGAAGCAAGGGATTGAGAACATATTTGAAGTAATAATGTCTGAAAACTTCCCCAACCTGATGAAGGAAACCAACATACAAGCCCAGGAAATGCAGAGAGTTCCAACCAGGATAAACCTAAACAGGTCCACACCAAGACACATTATAGTTAAAATGGCAAAGCTTAAAGACAAAGAGAGAATCCTAAAAGCAGCAAGAGAAAGACAGAGGGTTACATACAAGGAAACTCCCATAAGACTATCAAATGACTTTTCTACAGAAACATTGAAGGCCAGGAGGGAGTGGCAGGAGATACTCAAAGTGATGGAAAACAAAGGCCTACAACCTAGATTGCTTTATTTAGCAAGGCTATCATTTAAAGTTGATGGAGAGATAAAGAGCTTTCCAGAAAAAAATAAGATAAAGGTATTTATTACCACCAAGCCAGCATTGCAAGAAATACTAAAAGGACTTCTGTAAATAGAAGAAAGATCAAAACAACCTAACTACAAATTTACAAATGGCAATAACTATGTACCTATCAAGAATCACTTTAAATGTAAACGGATTAAAGGCTCCCATCAAGAGACATAGGGTGGCTGACTGGATAAGAAAGCAAGACCCTTGTATATGCTGTATACAAGAGACTCACCTCAGAACAAAAGACACACACAGGCTGAAAGTGAAGGATTGGAGTAAGATATTTCATGCAAATGGAAACGAGAAAATAGCTGGAGTTGCAATCCTTATATCTGACAAAATAGACTTTAAAATGAAGAACATATTAAAAGATAAATATGGGCACTATATAATAATAAAGAGATCAATCCGACAAGAGGACATAACCCTAGTAAACATCTATGCACCCAACATGGGAGCACCTAAATATATAAAACAGGTACTGACTGACATAAAGACAGAGATCAACAGTAACACTATCATAGTAGGGGACTTCAACACACCTCTGACCACAAGGGACAGGTCTTCCAGACAGAAAATCAATATGGAAACACCAGCCTAAAATGATACATTGGACCACTTGGATTTAATCAATATTTTCAGAACATTTCACCCCAATGCTGCAAAACACACGTTTTTCTCCAGCGCACATGGAACATTTTCCAAGATAGACCATATCTTAGGCCACAAAACAAGTCTTGATAAATTTAAGAAAATTGAAATCATACTAATTGTCTTCTCTGATCACAATGCTATGAAATTAGAAATGAACTACAGAAAAAAAACTGGAAGACACACCAATTCATGGAGGCTGAATAATTTATTACTAAATAATGAATGGGTCAAGCAGGAGATCAAGGAAGAAATCAAAAGATATCTTCGAGACAAACAAAAATGAAAACATGACGACCCAAAATCTATGGGATGCCGCGAAAGCAGTCCTAAGAGGGAAATTCATAGCATTGCAGGCCTACCTAAATAAACAAGAAACACCACTGATCATCAGTTTATCTTCACACTTAAGGGATCTGGAAAAAGAACAGCAAAATAAGCCCAAAGGGAGTACAAGGAAGGAGATAATAACGATCAGAGCAGAAATAAATGAAATAGAAACCAGAAAAACAATACAACAGATCAATGAATCCAAGAGTTGGTTCTTAGAGAAGATAAACCAAATTGACAAACCTTTAGCCAGACTCACTAAAAAAAAGAGAGAGAGGACCCAAATTAATAAAATCAGAAATGAAAGAGGAGAAGTGACAACGGACACTGCAGAAATACAAAAAATTTTAAGAAATTACTATGAGCAACTCTATGCCAACAAATTTGACATTCTGGAAGAAATGGACAATTTTCTAGATGCGTACAACCTTCCAATGCTAACTCAAGAAGAAACAGAAAACCTGAATAGACTGATTACCACCACGGAAATTGAATCAGTAATCAACAATCTCCCAACAAACAAAAGCCCTGGACCAGATGGCTTTACAGGTGAATTTTACAAAACGTTAAAAAAGAGTTATCACCTATTCTCCTCAAGCTCTTTCAAAAAATCCAGGAGGTGGGAAGTCTCCCAAGAACTTTTTACGAAGCCACTATCACCCTGATCCCAAAATCAGACAAAGACACCACAAAAAAGAAAACTACAGGCCGATATCTCTAATGAACATAGATGCAAAAATCCTCAACAAAATAGTAGCGAACACAATTCAGCAATACATTAAAAAGATCATACACCATGATCAAGTGGGATTCATCCCTGGTATGCAAGGGTGGTTCAACATCCGCAAATCAATTAATGTGATACACCACATTAACAAAATGAAAAATAAAAATCACATGATCATCTCAATAGATGCAGAAAAAGCATTTGATAAAATCCAACAGCCATTTATGATAAAAACCCTTAAGAAAGTGGGAATAGAGGGATTATATCTCAACATAATAAAGGCCATATATGACAAACCCACAGCTAACATCATACTCAATGGGAAAAGCTAAAACCATTCCCCCTAAGATCAGGAACAAGGCAAGGTTGCCCACTATCTCCGCTTCTATTCAACATAGTGCAGGAAGTTCTAGCCACTGCAATCAGACAAGAAAAAGATATAAAAGGCATCCAAATTGGTAAGGAGGAAGTAAAATTATCATTATATACAGATGATATGATACTATATATAGAGAACCCTAAAGACTCCACCAAGAAGCTATTAAAGCTGATAGATGAATTTAGCAAAGTAGCAGGATACAAAATTAATATTCAGAAATCAGTTGAATTTGTATATACCAATAATAAAACATCAGAAGGGGAAATTAAAAAAAAAAAAAAAAAACAAAAAACAAAAAAACAATCCCATTTGCAATTGCTCCAAAGACTGTCAAATACCTGGGAATAAATTTAACCAAAGAAGTAAAAGATCTGTACTCAGAAAATTATAAGACACTGAAGAAAGGAATGTAAGAACATATCAATAGATGGAAACACGTATCATGTTCATGGATAGGAAAAATTAATATAGTTAAAATGTCCATACTGCGTAAGGAAATATACATATTCAATGCAATTCTTATCAAACTACCAACGACATTTTTCACAGAAATAGAACACATAATCCTAAAATCTATATGGGACCATGAAAGACCCCGTATAACCTCAGCAATCTTGAGAAATAAGAATAAAGTGTGAGGTATAAAAATACCTGACTTCAAATTATACTACAAGGCTACAGTAATCAAAACAGCATGGTACTGGCATAAAAACAGACACATAGATTAATGGAACAGAATAGAGAGTCCAGAAATAAATCCATGCCTATATGGCCATTTAATCTAAGACAATGGAAACAAGAATGTACAATGGGGTAAAGACAGTCTATTCAATAAATGGTGCTGGGAAACCTGGACAGACACATGAGAAAAAATGAAGCTGGACCACCTCCTTACACCATATAGAAAAATAAATTCAAAATGGCTTAAAGACTTAAATGTAAGGTTTGAAACCATAAAATACCTGGAAGAAAATATAGGAAGAAACTTCACAGACATTACCGGAGTAAGATTTTTACTGATATATCCCCTCGCGAGAGGGAAGTAAGAGAAAAAATAAACATGTGGGATTATATCAAACTGAAAACTTTTTTCACAGCAAAGGAAACCATGAATAAAACCAAAAGGGATCCTACTGAATGGGAAAAGATATTTGCCAATGATATATCTGATAAGGGATTAATATCACAAATCTATGAAAAACTCACTCAACTCAACTCCAAAAAAACAAATGACCCAATTAAAAAATGGGCAGACGACTTGAAGAGACATTTTTCTAAAAAGGACATACAGATGGAAAACAGACACATGAAGAAATGCTCAACCACACTAACCATCAGAGAAATGCAAATAAAAACCACAATGAGATACCACCTCACCCCAGTCAAAATGACTATCATCAATAAATCAACAAACAACAAGTGCTGGCACGGATGTGGAGAAAAGGGTACGCTTGTGCACTGTTGGTTGGATTGCAGATTGGTGCAGCCACTATGGAAAACAGTATGGAGGTATCTCAAAAATCTGAAAATGGAACTACCCTATGATCCAGTATTTCCACTCCTAGGTATCTATCCGGAGAAATCCAAAACTCCAATTCAAAAATCTTTATGCACTCCTATGTTTATTGTAGCACTATACAAAATAGCCAAGACATGGAAACAACTGAAATGCCCATCAGTAGATGACTGGATTAAGAAACTGTGGTACATTTATACAATGGAGTATTATGCAGCCATAAAGAAGAAAGAAATCTTACCATTTGCAACAACATGGATGGACCTAGAGAACATTATGTTAAGTGAAATAAGTCAGAGAGAGAAAGATAAGTACCATATGATCTCACTTATATGTGGAATCTAAAGTAAAGACTAAGTGAATGAACTGATCAGAAACAGTTTTGGAGACAAAGAGGAAAAACTGAGGGTTGCTAGATTGGTGTGGGGTGTGGGGGTAAGGGGGAAGGTGAGGGGATTAGAAAACAATCAGTAACCACAAGATGGCCACGGGGTTTTGAAAATTAATCTGGGGAACGTAATTTAGTGGTTACCAGAGGGTAAGTGGTTGGGTAGTGGGAGATGAGGGTAAGGGGGATCAAATATATGGTGATGGAAGGAGAAGTGACTCTGGGTTGTGAACACACAATGTAATTTATAGATGATGTGATACAGAATTTTACACCTGAAATCTATGTAATTTTACTAACAATTGTCACCCCAATAAATTAAAATAAATAAATAAATAAATAAATAAATAAATAAATAATCTAAGAAACTTAAAAAAAAAAATGAAAGGACAGGTAAATAGGAAAAAAAAAAAAAAGCTAAAGAAGTTCATCACCACTAAACCAGTATTACAAGAATTCTTACAGGGACTTCTTTAAGAAAAAAATTAAAAAATATGGAATAAATAATAAAATGGCAATAACAACATACATGTCAACAATTACTTTCAATGCAAGTGAATTAAATGCTGCAATCAAAAGATCGGGGGCTGAATGGATAAGAAAACAAAACCCTTAAGTATGCTGCCTACAAGAAACGCACTTCAGATTGAAAGACACACAGAGACTGAAAGTAAAGGGATGGAAAAAGATATTTCATGAAAATGGAAACAAACAAACTAAAGCTGGAGTAGTAATACTTATACCAAATAAATAGTCTTAAAAACAAAGTCTATAACAGGAGACAAAGAGAAAACTAGTAATCCTTCTGGGTATTTATCTGAAGAAACCTAAAACACTACTCCAAGAGGACATGCTCATCCATGTGTTCATTACGACATTATTTACAATAGCCAAGATGTGAAGGCAACCTGGGTGTTCCTTAATGGATGAATAGATAAAGAAGAGGTGGTACATACATACACTGGAATATCACTCAGCAGTAAAAAAGAACGAAATCTTGCTCTCAGGAACAATATGGATGGACCCAGTAAGTATTGTGCTGAGTGCAGTAAGTCAGAGAGCGAAAGATAAATGTCATATGATTTCATTTTATAAGTGGGATCTAAAGAGCAAAGTAAACAAACAAATTAAACAGAAAAAAACCTTATAGATACAGAGAACATTTTGATAGTTGCCAGAAGGGAGGGGGTTCAGGGTGGATGAAAACCAGGACGGGATTAAGAAGTACAAATTGGTTGTTACACAGTAGTCATGGGGATGTATGGTATAGCATAATGAATATAGTCAATAACATTGTAATAACTATGTATGGTGTCAGATGGGTACCAGATCTATTGGGGTGAAAGATGGGAAAGACTTTGATACTATTTATTGAAAAAGGTGAAGGGATGAAGAAATACAAGTTGGTAGTCATAGAATAGTCATGGGGGTGTAAAGTATAGGGATTATAATCAATAATATGTTAATAACTGTGTATAGTGTCAGGTGGGTACTAGCCAAGGGATCACTTCGTAAATTATGTAAATGTCTAACCACTATAAGTACACTTGAAATTAATATAAAATAATATTAAATGTCGATTTTAATTGATAATTTAAAAAGTGGGGATCCTGTGGTCACCGACTGCCCTCCAATCCCCTCCCCCTCCCCCCCACCCCCCATCCCTCCCGCCTATCTAGCAACCCTCAGTTTTTCCTCTTTGTCTCCAAAACTGTTTCTTTTTATTATTATTCTTTTTTATTTTTTATTTTTTTTAATTTTTCTCACCTTTTTATTTTTTTTATTTTTTTTTAATTTATTGGGGTGACAATTGTTAGTAAAATTACATAGATTTCAGGTGTGCAATTCTGTATCACATCATCCATAAATCACACTGTGGCCACGGGTTTGAAAATTAATCTTGGGAACGTAATTTAGTGGTTACCAGAGGGTAAGGGGGTTGGGGGGTGGGAGATGAGGGTAAGGGGGATCAAATATATGGTGATGGAAGGGGAACTGACTCTGGGTGGTGAACACACAATGTAATTTATAGATGATGTGATACAGAATTGCACACCTGAAATCTATGTAATTTTACTAACAATTGTCACCCCAATAAATTTAAAAAATAAAATTAAAAAAAATAAAAAATAAAAAGTGGGGAAAAGGCAAAGTGGAATAAGAGTTTCAATGTTCCAGGGAAAAACAAATAAGTCTTGGGGTTGTAGTATACGACATAAGAAATATAATCAATAATATTGTGATGGCATGGTATGGTATCAGATAATTGCTGGACTTATCATGGTGATCACTTCGGTAGCATAGGTTATATAATCAATAACATGGTAAAAACTACGTATGGTGGTAGGTGGGTACTTTTGAATAACTATGATATACTCCTGAAACTAATGTAATAATGTATGTCAGCTATATATATATTTTTTAAAATTTATTGGGGTGAAAATTGTTAGTAAAATTACATAGATTTCAGGTGTACAATTCTGTATTACATCATCTATAAATCCCATTGTGTGTTCACCACCCGGAGTCAGTTCTCCTTCCATCACCATATATTTGATCCCCCTTACCCTCATCTCCCACCCCACAGCCCCCTTACCCTCTGGTAACCACTAAACTGTTGTCTGTGTCTATGAGTTTTTGTTTCTCATTTGTTTGTCTTGTTCTTTTGTTGTTTTTGGTTTATATACCACATATCAGTGAAATCATATGGTTCTCTGCTTTTCCGTTCTGACTTATTTCGCTTAGCATTATACTCTCAAGATCCATCCATGTTGTCACAAATGTTCCTATATCATCTTTTCTTACCGCCGAATAATATTCCATTGTGTATATATACCACCACTTCTTTATCTATTCATCTATCGAAGGACATTTTGGTTGTTTCCATGTCTTGGCCACCATAAACAAAGCTGCAATTAACATTGGAGCACACGTGTCTTTAGGTGTAGATGTTTTCAGATTTTTTGGGTAGATACCCAGGACAGGGATTACTGGGTCATATGGTAATTCTATTCATAATTTTTTGAGGAACCTCCACACTGCCTTCCATAATGGCTGCACCAGTCTGCATTCCCACCAACAGTGTATGAGGGTTCCTTTTTATCCACAGCCTCTCCAACACTTGTTCCTATTTGTCTTGTTGATGAAAGCCATTCTGACTGGGGTGAGGTGATATCTCATTGTGGTTTCTATTTGCATTTCTCTGATGATTAGTGATGTGGAGCATTTTTTCATATGTCTATTTGCCATTTGTATGTCCTCTTTGGAGAAATGTCTCTTCAGGTACTCTGCCCATTTTGCAATTGGGTTGTTTGTTTTTTTTTGTTTTTTTTTTTTTTTTTTTTTTTTTTGAGTTTCATGAGTTCCTTGTATATTTTGGATATTAGCCCCTTATTGGAGGCACTGTTTGCAAAAACCTTCTCCCATTCAGTTGGTTGCCTCTTTATTTTGTCGATGGTTTCTTTTGCTGTGTAGAAGCTTTTAAGTTTCATATAGTCCCATTCGTTTATTGTAGTTTTCAGTTCCATTGCTTTTGGAGTCAAATTCATAAAATGCTCTTTGAACCTAAGGTCCATAAGTTTGGTACCTATGTTTTCTTCAATGCAGTTTATTGTACCAGGTCTTATGCTTAAGTCTTTGATCCATTTTGAATTAATTTTGGTACATGATGACATATAGCAGTCAAGTTTCATTCTTTTGCCCCCAAATTTTCCAATGAGAGAGGAAGATTTTTCTTACTGTCACATCTATCACTGAGTATAAATTATGTGATGAATAAAAGAAGACTCAATTCAAACCTACTTAAATAAAAAAAAAAATTAAGTGGAGAGAGGAACCGAGATGGCACAGTAGTTAAATGCTGTGTTTATCCTCTCTCACAATCACTTCAAAATTACAACCAATCTGCATAAAAGCCATTATTCAGAATCACCTGAAATAAAGCTGAACTGAAGTCTTTCAACTAAGGGCATGCAGAAAAAGCCATCTCTAGATTGGTAGGAAGGTTAGAGATGCAGAACTGGCTGGTCCGCGTGCGACCATTAAAGATCAGGAGGGCTATTTTGGCTGTGGGGATCTGTCAGTATCCCCTAGAAGTGCAAGAGATCCTAGCCCCACTCCAACCAATGGTTCCTGTGTCAGGGAGAGAAGTCTCCATAATTTCTGACTGTAGAAAGCAGTGGAGACTGTGACTGAGTGAGACTGTATACAGCTGCACTCCCAGGTGCTCCTCTTAAAGGGTCTGCACATGGACTTACCCACCAATGGACTCACTCGCTCTGAGCTCCAGCACTGGGGCAGCAGCTGAAAAGGTGGCAGATACAAATGGTGGGGATTTGAGTTGTCTGGCTTGGGACTGGGGCTGGAGAGGTGGGTTTGTCTTGGATGGGGGAGCAGTCAGAGGCCATTGTTTCTTTGCTGAGCCCTCCCCCTTCCTGGTGCGTGAACACAGGCGGCTGCCATATCTGAGTCTCCGCAGTTTGTTTGCCACACCCTGGTGATTAGAGACCCCGCCCGGCCCAAATTTTGGGCACACCCAGGCCACTTCCAATGGGTTTTTTGTGCAGACCGCTTGCCTTAGGACAAGTTTCATAGGCTCTCAAAGGTTCACAGAACCCAGTCAAGCAGCAGCTGGCTTGAGCATGTCTTGTGCCTCTGGCTGAGGAGCACTAAGCCCGCACAAGTGGAACCGGCCTAGGTTCATGGCTTGACCTCTCAAGGTGCTTCCAAGCACAGCATCGTTGGCAGCCATCTGCGAATTTCTTTCTATATCCTGCTGGTTGGTCCCAGGTGGTGCATGGGCTAAAGTAGACCTACAGTAGATCCCCTCCAAGGTTTTGGGGCTGGCAGTACAATTGGTCAGCTTCTAAACGAGCTGGAGCCATAGGATCAGCCCCTGCAAAACAACTCTTCCACTGTAGTCAAGGCCAGTCCTCACAACCTGTGAGTCCAAGGTTCAGTCCCTCACATTGATGTGCAGTTAGCAACCAAATCTCAACTACAAGAGGAGGGGGCACACAACCCACAGAAGGGACACACTTGGAACATGTGGCTCAGGTGACCATAAAGACTGCACCACTGAACCCCACAGCACACCTACTACATAAGGCCATTTTACTAAGACTAGAAGACATAGAAGCTCTACCTAATACATAGAAACAAACACAAGGAGGCAGCCAAAATTGGGAGACGAAGAAACATGTACCAAATAAAATAACAGAACAAAGCTCCAGAAAAAGAACTACGTGAAACGGAGATAAGCAATGTATCAGATGCAGAGTTCCAAACACTGGTTAGTAGAATGTTCCATGATCTCAGGGAGAACTTAAACAGAGAGATAGGAAGAATACAAATGGAGATGAAAATCATAAAAAAGAACGAGTCAGAAATAAAGGATACAGTGATGGAAATGAAGAATATATTACAGAGAATCAACACTAGATTAGATGAAGTAGAGGATCCAACAAGTGATGTAGAAGAAAAGGTAGTAGAAAACACCCAATGAGAACAGCAAAAATAAAATATTCGAAAAAATTGAGGAGAGTTTAATGGGCCTCCAGTACAATATCAAGCATACCAATATTTTCATCCAGAAGGAGAAGAGAGAAAGCAAAGAATTGAAGACAGAAAACTTCCCTAGCCCGGTTGATGGAAATAGACATTCAAGCCCAGGAAGTACATAAATTTCCAAACAAGATGAACCCAAAGAGGCCAACACCAAGACACATCATAATTGAAATGCCAAAGGTTAAATACAAAGAAAGAATCTTAAAAGCAGAAAGAAAAACACAGTTAGTTACTTTCAGGGGAGCCCCCACACAACTGTCAGCTGATTTCTCAAGAGAAACTTTGCAGGCAAAAAGAGAGTGGCAGGAAATATTCCAAGTGATGAAAAACAATGACATACAATCAAGATTGCTCTCCCCAGCAAGTCTGCCTTTTAGAATTGAAGGACAGATAGGGAGCTTCCCAGACAAAGAAAAAACTGAAGGGTTCATCAACATCAAACCAGTATTACAAGGAATCTTAGAGTCACTTCTTCAATATAAGAGAGGAGTTAAGAAAGGGGGTAAAGGGAAGAGATTAAGAAGTACAAATTGGTTGTTATACAGTAGTCATGGGGATATAGGGTATAGTATAAAGAATACACTAAGTAATATTGTAATAACTAGGTATGGTGCCAGATAGGTACTAGATCTATCAGGGTGATAGTTGGAAATGGGGTTGTGGCCAGGTGAAAAAGATGACGGCATTAAGAAATACAAATTGGTAGTTAATACAGTATGGGTTATATAATCAACAGTGTTGTAAAGATCATGTATAGTACTAGATGGGCACTGGACTTAATGAGAGGAATCACATCACAGACTGTGTAGATGCCTGACCAAAGCATCTGAAGTTGAAGTAGAATAATATTGAATGTCAACTATAACTAAATATATAGGTATATATAGTTACAGGATGTGGAGTACAACATAGGGAAGATAGTCGATGGTATTGCAACAGCTATATAAGATGTCAGAGGGGTAGTAGCTTGAGGGGTGGGTTATCACTTTATGAGGGGTTTAAATGTCTAACTATTATGTTGCTTTGTACACCTTAAGCTAATGAAAATGGGAAAAATTAAAAAAATAAGGCAATCTATGGAATTAGAGAAAATAATTACATACTGTATATCCGATGAAGAATCAATATCAAAAATAAATAAAGAACTCATAAAACACAAGAGAAAAAAAATCCAATTAAAAAACATGGGCAAAAGAAATGAATACACATTTTCCCAAAGACATACAGATGCCCCACATGTACGTGAAAAGATGGTCAACATCACTAAACATCAGGGAACTGCAAATAAAAAACACAATGAATATTACCTCACACTTGTTTGAATGACTATCATCAAAAAAACAAGAAGTAAGCAATAAGCACTGGTTAAGATGTGATGATAAGGGAACCTCTATGCATTAATGGTGAGAATGTAAATTGGTGGAGCCTCTGTAGAAAACAGTATGGAGTTTCCTAAATCTACTGAAAGTGGAACTACCATATGATTCAGCCATTCCATTTCAGGATATACAACGAAAGGAAATAAAATCAGAATCTTGAAGAGACATCTGTACTCCCATGGTTATTGCAATATTATTCACAATAGCCAAGACATAGAAACAACCTAACTGTCTGACAGATGAATGGATAAAGATGTGCTACACATCACAGAAATGGCAGTGTGAGGAGTGCTTTTTGAAATATCCCCTGGAAGTTACAACAAATTAAAGAGCTATAATTCAACAAAGGACAACTTAAGCAAAACACAAGCACATCTGAGAGATCCATGCATCAAATCATCTGAAGGTGGGCAAATCAGGAGAGCAAGGGAAGACAGAAGGAGAAAGTGCAGAGATGTGGATCACAGGCCACAGGATACACTCTGGAGGTCACTGCAGTCTCAGGAGAGGGAAAAATTCATGCTTCAGTTGTACTCCCAGTGATCTATAGTCTTGTCTGATGGCATCAGCATATAACAGGATTGAACCCAACATTTGGGGCAGAGGCCATGGAGCAAAGACCAAATACAGAAGGGGGAGAAATGTTGTTTAAGCCCTCACTGCCAGGCAGAAAAAAATAAAACAAAAACACGGAGCCTGGCTGACTAATACCACCCACCCAGAGCTTGCACTCCCACCCTTCCAGTGTTAGCAGCACGATCATGAAGAAACAGTAGCATTGTGAGATTAAAAAACAGGATTTCTACAGTCCTGAGAACTACAGAGACAGTCCCATATTAGCAGGTGAACATTGAGGCTAATTCGAGTGATAGAGAAGAAGCTGTAGGGGCACAAGAGCTGTGGGCTGGAAGTCATCATTGCTCAGAGCCATAAACAAACCACCAATCTCTCACAAACCCACCCAGACCCTACTTTTCTGGGCATATCCCTGCAGGGGCAACAAGAGCCTCTGAGACACATAAGCTCTGCATTGGACTACAAGACCAACAGTGGGGAATTCAGAAGCTTAGAACTATATTGCCAGCCACATCAACCCATGGGGGTGGTATCTTGAGACCAAAGTGAACTGCTCACAGAGAAGAAGCCCACCTTTCAAGAAATCCCATTGCATAACAAGCCAGAACAATGCAAGAAAGAAGAAAACGGTAGAGCATGAGAGTAAACAAAAGGCTGCAGTGGGAGAGAAAATAAAACATTCCAACTACAACTACTGGAAAGCAAAAGAAAGACTTCATCATATCAACCTGCTAGAGAACCCACTCCTGCAGATGCCCAGGAAGAGAAATAATAATTAATTAATTACCATTAATAACCAAGATAACAAGACACCTCAGAAAGGAAATGAAAAATCTCCTTAAAGACATGGAAATATGTGACTTAAATAACAGAGAATTGAAGATTGTAGGTCAGAAAAAAAAACAACAAGATTGCATGAAAACTCAGATACCAGACACCACAGAAATAAAAAGATTTTAAGTAATTACTATGAGAAACTATGTGCTAACAAATTTGACAATATGGAACAAATGGACAGTTTTCTAGAAGCATACAACTTTCCAAGGCTAACTGAAGAAGAAACGGAAAACCTGAATGGACTGATTACCACCAGGGAAATTGAATCAGTAATCAACAATCTCCCAACAAACAAAAGCCCTGGACCAGATGGCTTTACAGGTGAATTTTACAAAACATTCAAAAAAGAATTATGACTTATTCTCCTCAAGCTTTTCCAAAAAGTCCAGAAGGAGGGGAGACTCCCAAACACTTTTTACGAGGCCACTATCACCCTGATCCCCAAGTCAGACAAAGACAATACAAAGAAAGAAAACTACAGGCTGATATCTCTAATGAACATAGATGCAAAAATCCTCAACAAAATATTAGCGAACAGAATTCAGCAATACATTAAAAAGATCATATAACATGATCAAGTGGAATTCATTCCTGGTATGCAAGGGTGGTTCAACATCCGCAAATCAATTAATGTGATACACCATATTAGCAAAATGAAAAATAAAAATCATATGATCATCTCAATAGATGCAGAAAAAGCATTTGACAAAATTCAGCAGCGATTTATGATAAAAACCCTTAAGAAAATGGGAATAGAGGGATCTTATCTCAACATAATAAAGGCCATATATGGTAAACCCACAGCTCACATCACACTCAACGGAGGAAAGCTAAAACCATTCCCCTTAAAATCAGGAACAAGACAAGGTTGCCCACTTTCTCCACTTCTATTCAACATAGTGATGCATGTTCTAGCCACAGCAATCAGACAAGAAAAAGAAATAAAAAGCATCCAAATTGGTAATGAGGAAGAAAAATTTTCATTATATGCAGATGACATGATACCATATAGAGGGAACCCTAAAGACTCCACCAAGAAACTATTATATCAGATAAATGAATTTATTAAAGTAGCAGATTACAAAATTAGTGTTTAGAAATAAGTTGCATTTGTATATACCAATAGTAAAATATCAGAAGGAGAAATTAAGAAAACAATCTCATTTACAATTGCTTCAAAGGCTATAAAACACCTGGGAATAAATTTAACCAAAGAAGTGAAAAATCTGTACTCAGAAAATTCTAAGACACTGAGGAGAGAAATGAAAGAAGATACAAATAGATGGAAACGCATACCATGTTCATGGATAGGAAGAATTAATATAAGTAAAATGTCCATACTGCCTAAGTCAATATACAGTTTCAAAGCAATTCCTATCAAACTACCAAGGATGTTTTTCTCAGAAATACAACATATAATCCTAAAATTTATAAGGAACCATAAAAGTTCCCGGATAGCCTCGGCAATCTTGAGGAATAAGAAGAAAGTGGGAGGTATAACGATACTTGACATCAAATTATACTACAAAGCTACAGTAATCAAAACAGCATGGTACTGGTATAAAAACAGACACATAAATCAATGGAACAGAATAGAGAGCCCAGAAATAAATCCATACCTATATGGTCATTTAATCTATGACAATGGAAACAAGAATTTACAGTGGGGTAAATACAGCCTATTCAATAAATGGTACTGGGAGACCTGGACAGACACATGCAAAAAAATGAAGCTGGACCACCACCTTCCACCAAATACAAGAATAAAATCAAAATGGTTTAAATACTTAAATGTAAGATATGAAATCATAAAATTCCCAGAAGAAAATATAGGAAGAAACTTTACAGACATTACTGGGAGTAAGTTTTTACTGATATATCTCCTCAAGTAAGGAAAGTAAAAGAAAAAATAAACCTGTGGGATTACATCAAACTAAAACGTTTTTTCACAGCAAAGGAATCCATCAATAAAACAAAAAAGGATCCTACTGAATGGGAAAAGATATTTGCCAATGATATGTCCGATAAGGGGATAATATCCCAAATTTATAAAAAACTCACTCAACACAACTCCAAAAAAACAAACAACTCAATTAAAAAAAATGGGTAGAGGACATGAAGAGACATTTTTCTAAAGAGGACATACATATGGTAAACAAACATGTGAAAAAAATGCTAAACCTCATTAACCATTAGAGAAATGCAAATAAAAACCACAACCTCTCCCCAGTCAAAATGGCTATTGTCAATAAATCAAAAAACAATAAGTGCTGGAGAGGATATGGAGAAACGGGAACCCTTGTGCATTGTTGGTGGGATTGCAGATTGGTGCAGCCACTTTGGAAAACAGTATGGAGGTATCTCAAAAATCTGAAAATGGAACTACCTTATGATCCAGCAATTCCACTTCTAGGTATTTATCCGGAGAAATCCAAAACTCTAATTCAAAAAAATTTATGCATGCCTAAGTTTATTTTAGCATTATACACAATAGCCAAGACGTGGGAAACAACTGAAATACCCATTGGGAGACGACTGTATCAAGAAACTGTGGTACATTTATACAATGGAGAATTACGCATACATAAACAAGAAAGAAACCTTCCATTTGCAACAACATGGATGGACCTAGAGAACATTATGTTAAGTGAAATAAGTTAGACAAAGACAAATACCATATGATCTCACTTATATGTGGAATCTAAAGAAAAGAATAAATGAATGAACTAATCAGAAACAGTTTTGGAGACATAAAGGAAAAACTGAGGGTTGCTAAATGTGAGGGGGTTTGGGGAAAAGGGGGGAAGGTGAGGGGATTAGAAAGCACAGTCAATAACCACAAGATTGCCACGGGGTTACGAAAGTCATTTGGGGAATGTAATCAGTAATGTTGTAAAGATTTTGTAGGGTATCTGATGGACACTTGTCTCGTTAAGGAGACCACCTCAGGGATGATGTAGATGCCTGATCAGTGCACTGTACACCTGAAGCTGAAGCTGAACAATAATGAATGTCAACTACAATTATATATATATATATACTCCCTCAGTCATTTTATATACATATGGTTACAAGAAGTGAAGTACAGCATTAGGAATAGAGACAGTAGAAATGTAATGGCTCTGTGAGTTGTCAAAGGGATAGTGGATGGGGACGTGGGTTGTTACTGTGTGAGGGGTATAAATGATAAATGTCTAATTATTACATTTTTGTGCACCTGGAGCTAATAAAATAATAGTGATCAGTATGCAAAGTACAGCATAGGGAATATAGTCAATAATATTGTATAACGATGCATAGTATCAGATGGGTCCTAGACTTATTGGGATGATAACTTCATAAAGTACATAAGTGTATAATCACTAAATTGTACACCTGAAACTAATATAATATTGTATGTCAACTGTAATTGAAAAATAAATTTAAAGAAGAGAATAAAAAGAAATAAATGAAGTAGAGAACAAAACAAAATAGAAAAATTGATGCAACAAAGAGCTGGTTCTTTGAAGAAATTAATAAAATTGACATTATCTAGACTCACTAAGATAAAAAGAGAAAAGACACAAACAAAATCAGAAATGAAAGAAGAGTAAGTTACCAGGGATGCCACAAAAGTATAAAGTATCATCCAATAGTACTATGAAGGACTATATGGCACACAATTTAATAACCTAGAAGAAATGCACACGTTCTTGGAAACATATAGCCTTCCTAGGCTGAATTACGAAGACCTGGAAAACCTAAATCGACTGATCAACATTAAGGAAATTGAATCAGTCTCTGAAACCTTCCCAAAAGCGAAAGTACGAGACCCGGTAGCTTCACTTGTGAATTCTACCAAACATTCAAAGAGGATCTAATACCTTTCCAACTCAAACCTTTCCAAAAACTTGAAGAAGAGGCAATACTCTCTCACTCATTTTATGAGGCCAACATTACCCTGACAACAAAACCTGGTAAAGATAACACAAAAAAGAAAATTGCATACCAATATCTCTGATGAGCACACATGCAAAAGTCCTAAATAAAAGTCTAGCAAATTGAATGCAATAATACATTAAAAAGATTATACATCATGACCAAGTGGGATTCATCCCTGGGGCACAAGCATGGTTCCACATATGCAAATCAATCAACGTGATACATCACATAAACAAAATAAAGGACAAAAACCATATTATTATATCAATAGATGCAGAAAAAGCGTTTGACAAGATGCAACATCCACTTATGATTAAAACACTTAATAAAATGGGTATAGAAGGAAATTACCTTAATATAATAAAGGCCATATATGACAAACTATGAGCTAATATCATAATTAATGGTGAAAAACTGAAGTCCTTTTCTCTATGTTCAGGAACACATTGGGGCTATACTGTATCACCTCTGCTTTTCAACATTGTGTTGGAAGTCCTAGTCGGAGCAATCAGGAAAGAGAAAGAAATAAAAGGCATCCCAATTGGCAGTGATGTTAAATTGTCACTCTTTGCAGATGACATGATGTTATAGAAAACCCATCAAAAAGCTGTTAGAAACAATAAACAAATACAGTAAATTTCTTGGCTACAAAATCAATGCACAAAAGTCTATTGCAAACCCACATAAATATGGACAGATAATTTTTGACAGAAAAGCCAAAAACATACAATGGAGGAGAAAAGACAGCCTTCTCAATAAATGGTGCTGGGAGAATTGGAAAGCCACGAGCAAAAGAATGAAACCAGAAGGCTATCTGTTACCATGTACCAAAATTAACTCAGAATGGATCAAAGACCTAAACATAAATCCTGAAACAATAAACTGCATAGAAGAAAACATAGCCAATAAACTTATGGACCTTGGATTCAAAGAGGATTTTTTGAATTTGACTACAAAGGTAAGGGAAGCAAAAGTAAAATAAATGAATGGGACTATATGAAACAAAAAGGCTTTTGCACAGCAAAAGAAACCATTGACAAAATAAAGAGACATCCGACCAAATGGGAGAATATTTTTGCAACAACTTCTCTGATAGAGGGCTAATATCCAAAATATATAAGGAACTCATACAACACAATAACAAAAAAACAAACACTCCAATTAAAAAATGAGCAGAAGACATAAATAGACGTGTCTCCAGAGAGGACATACAAATGGCCAATAGACATATGAAAAAATGCTGCACATCACTGATCATCAGATAAATGCAAATAAAAACTACAATGAGATATCATCTTTCACCAATTAGAATGCCTATCATTAATAAGCAAAATAATACAAAGTGTTGAAAAGGCTGTGGAAAAAAGGAACCCTCATACACTGTTGGTGGGAATGCAGATTGGTGGAGCCGCTATGGAAGGCAGTGTGAAGATTCCTGAAAACATTAAAAATAGAATTACCATTTGACCCAGAAATCCCTCTCCTGGGTACCAAAAAAATCTGAAAACATTCATCCGTAAAGATATGTGTGCTCTAATGTTCCTTGCAGCTTTACTTATGGTGGCCAAGACATGGAAACAACCAATGTGTCCTTTGATAGGTGATTGGATAAAGAAGTTGGAATGCTTCTTTAACAATGGAATGCTATTTTGCCGTAAGAAAAGATGAAATAGTGTCATTTGTGACAACATGGATTGATCTTGAAATTGTAATGTGAAGTGAAATAAGTCACACAGAAAAAGTCGAGAAGCATATGATTTCACTGATATGTGGTATATAAAACTGAAAACAAAAAAGGAATAAGACAAACAAATGAAGAAACAAAATCTTATAGACACAGACAATAGTTTAGCCTTTACCAGAGTCTTGGGGTGTGGGGGGGTTGTAGATGAGGATAAAAGGGATCAAATATATGGTGGTGGAAGGAGAACTGACTCTGGTGGTGAACCCACAATGTTATGTATAGATGATGTATTACAGAATTGTACACCTGAAACCATGTAACTTTACTAACAATTGTCACCCAATAAACTTTAATTAAAAAAAAAATTAGAAATTCTAAAATTTTTAATAAAGATTTGACATTCTTCTGCTCAGATTTATTCCTAGGTATTTAACAATTTGGAAATAACACCACAATCTGTCTCTGTGTGGGCTTATTGTTATGTCTTTTGATATTTCCTAAAAAATATTTGGTACTTTCTTCAGAGCATTCAAGTATTTTTTTTTCCATTTGTGTAAAATGCTAGATATCTTGTTATTTTCCGGAAAATATTATCTCACCCCAATCCCTCTATTCAATCCATCTGGAACTTTGATTTGAAAGATGTTGGAATTTATAGACTTATTTTACATTTTCCTTAATTTGTCTTTGGTATGTCATCTCTTTATCCCTTTATGATTTCTTCTGGTAAAATTCTGCAGTTTAGCACTCCAGTTCACCAATTTTCTCTTCTCTGTTTTTTCTTATACTATTTTTGTACTATTTATTCATTCAATCAATATTCAACTACTATGTATTGAATGCATATTATGTTGTGTTATGCAAGTTATGTTGTTTGTGCCTATAATACATTAATGAGTGCAAGAACTAAAACAAAAGTGTATTTAGAGAATGGAGAGTGAGGGATGTACTACTTTAGATAGGGTAGCCACTTAGCAGAGGCTTGTATCAAGTCAGATGCATTTATCTGAGTTATCTGAGGAACGATTAGGTGCAAATGCACTGAGGAGAAATGTGAAATAACAAGGAAGTCAGTGTGACTAGAGCCTATTGAGGAAGAAAATAATGAAAAGAAATAGTGTTAAAGAGGTGAAGTTGGGCAAATAATACAGAGCACTAAAGGTCATCAGGAGAACTTGTGATTTTATGTGTAACACTCAAACAGTGGAGTGTTTCACACAGGGGAGAGGCATAATCTGATTTATAAAAGTATCTCTCATGTTGCTATGTTTAGAGTAGGTTATGGGGGGACAATGATGGGAGCAAGGAGATGAGATAAGGGGACTACTACATCATCTCCAGCAAGAGACGATTGTGGCTTGGTTTTATGGACTGAATAATTTTTGTACCCCCAAAATTCATGTGGTTAAACCCTAACCACCATTATGATGGTATTAGGAGGTGGGTCCTTTAAGAGGTAATTAGGATTAGATGGGATGGGGTCCTGAGGGTAAACTTTTCATGAATCGGATTAGTACCCTTTTAAGTGTTTCAGGAGAACTTCATCCCTCTCTCCACTCTCCACCATTTGAAAATATGACAGTCTACAACCCAACAGTGGATCTTCACCAAAATTTGATTATGTTGGCACTTGAATCTCAGACTTCCAGCCTCCAGGCTGTGAGAAATAAATTTATTTTGTTCATCTGCCATCAGTCTATGGTACTTTGTTACAGCAGCTGATAAGGACTAAGACACAAAATGAGTACTGACAAATAAGGATGCTACTATGACAAATAACTAAACATATGGAAGTGATTTTGGAACTAGGTAATAGGTAGCGTTTAGAAGAGTTTTGAGGTTCATGCTTGAAGAAGCCAGTATAGCCATTGAGGAAATTTGAATGGTGATTCTTGGGTGAAATCAGAACAAAGGAGAGCTATAGAGAAAGGTTCCATCTTCTTCAAGAGTATGTGAGCAATCATGAGCAGAATATTGGTAGAAATATGGACAGTACAGACCATTATAATCACATCTCAGATGAAAGTGAGAAACATGTTATTGGAAATGGAAAGGAAAGCTGATCCTTGTTACAAAGTGGCAAAGAACTTGGCTGAATTATTGTCCTGTTCTAGTGTTTTATAGAAGGTAGAACATAGAAGCAAATAAATTGGTTATTTAGCTGAAAAGATTTTGAAGCAAAGTGTTGAAGATATAGCTTGGCTCCTCTTGAATGCTTATAGTAAAATTTGAGAAAAGAGAAATGATTTAAAGATAGAATTATTAAGCTGAAAGGAACTAGAATTTAAAGATTTGGAAAATTCTCAGCCTATTCATATTACAAAGAAAAATGAGAAAGCATGTTTAGGTGAAAATATTAAGGATATTGTCAAGGGGCCATTTGATAAGGAGATTAATATGGGTGTGAAACATATTGAACTTAATTAGCCACCCCGGTAAGAACACTGCCAGTTTCACTAAAGTGGGAGGAGACAGGAAGGAAAAAGAAAAGGCTGTTGGACTTCTTGGATTTTACAAGACAAGTCCACAGAGATATTTGGCTGTGCAAGTATGCTATTTTTTAAGACAAAGACAGAATGATACTGAAATTTATTCCATGATCATCTCAGCTGCCTCCTTAGTTTTAAAGGGGGGGGGGCATTGCCTTGCTTTCCACAGGCCAGGGGGCCTCTGACCAAACCCTTGGGTGCAGGGGAGAGCTGTCTAAAACCATGGGGTGAGGTCATTCAGCAGAGTCCTGGCAGGACAACTGCTGTGCTGTCTGGCGAAGTTGGAGGGAAAGGACTGCCACCCCAGTGTTGTCATGAGGCAGACTGCTGTCCCCTTAGGCCTGGAGGGTAGAGGATGGAGCCAAAGAGGATTATTCTTGAACCTTAAGATCTCATGAAATTTGCCTAGTTAGGTTTTGGACTTGCATGGGACACATCATCCTTTCCTTCTTTCCTACTTCTCCCTTTGGAATGGTAATGTTTATTCTATGCCTATCCCACCATTGTACTTTGGAAACACATAACTTGTTTGATTTCATAGGTTCTCAGCTGGGGAAGAATTTTCCCTCAAGATGAATTAATTGTACCTTAAGTCCCACCAATATCTGATTAGATATTTAGATGAGGCTTTAAACTTTAGACTTTAGAGTTGATGTTGAACTGAGTTAAAACTTTTGGGGCTATTAGGATGGAATGAATGTATTTTGCATGTGAGAAGGACATGAATTTTGGGGGGCAGTGTGAGATGTTATAGACTGAATGTATTCCCCCAAATTTCATGATGAAACCTTATGTCCCAATATGGTGGTATTAGGAGATGGGGCATTTCAGAGGTAATTAGGATTAAATGAGGTAATGAGGATGAATGGCACCCTCATGACTGGGATTAGTGCCATTATAAAAGGCATAAGAGCTTCTCTCCAACCGCTCTGCTCTCTGCCATGTGAAGCTACAAAAAAGAAGTCAGTAGTCTGCAACTAGGAAGAAGGCCCTCATTAGAACTTGACCATGCTGGCACCCTAATCTCAGACTTCCAGACTCCAGAACTGTAAGAAATAAATTTCTGTTGTTTATAAGCTACCATGTACTTTATTATAGGAGCCTGAATAGATTAAGACACTTGGTCTTTGGATTTCTAATTTTAACAATTTTCCCATGATCTCTAATTGCTTCTTTCATTTGGTCTAAAAGGAGAACCAGGTATCTACAGCACAGGGATTGAATTGTCTGGATAAGTGTACACAGATAGTCATCTAATTAACTTGTTAGTTTCTCTTAAGTCTCTGCCTGCTTCTGGCTTTTATTTTCAGATGTAGAATATCTTTGGTGCTCAATATCCCTTTTTGGTAGCATGTTCTCACACTTAACCCTGACTGCAGCTTCCTTTTGGAACTCTGTCTTCCCTGTGAGGCTTAATGTGTAATTTCCAGCTTTCTTTTCTTTTTTAAATTAAAGTTTATTGGGGTGACAACGGTTAGTAAATTTACATCCGTTTCAATTGTACAATGATCCCTCACAGTTCCTGATCCACTGAGAAAGTCTCTCACTGATTTTTCAATGTCATGCTCTCTCTCTCTCTCTCTCTCTCTCTCTCTCTCTCTCTCTCTCTCTCTCTCTCTTTCTCTCTCTCTCTCTCTCTCTCCCCCCCTCCACCACCCCTTTCCGTGTGTGTGTGTGTTGCTTCTATGTGTCTTTTTTGTGTGTATCTATTTAATATATTTTCCATTTGTACCAATAATTTTGTAAGTTTGGTGCCAGAAGGGAAAAAATATTTGTCTTTGTACTTATCTAGAAGGTAGATTTTTTACAAAAATAAAAAAAAAATAGTTCCTTTAGCAAAACCATACATGAAATTCCTGGGTTCACACAGATTACACTGTGTATATTTATTTGAGGATCAGTGCATACTTCTTTTTTATTGACATTTGATGTTTCAGGAGAAATTTGGTAATCTGATGATTGATATTGATTACTAAATCCTGAGGCATTAACTTTGTACAGTAGCCATTCAATAGAAAGATTATTCAGGAATTTCTCTTTCAGATAATGATAAGATCCACTTTCACCTATTTTTCCCTGGTTATTTTTGTGAATAAGAGCACAAAATAGGCAAGATTCATATTCAACTAAGTATAGTTAGCTTTCTGTGTTATAGGGCCCCAGACTAAAGCACTAGCTCTGATCAGGCATATCCAGGGAGGGAGCTTTGGTTACTAGAAGCAAGTTACTTTCTGGCCTATCTTCTGATGATATATCCCCACTAGACGAGGAGCACCAGAGAATGAACTACTCTTCTTTTTTTAGCTTAAGAATGCTTGAAATGCAGTATTAGAGTGGAAAGCTACAGACACTCCATCCTCTCGATTTTCCCTGTCCTCTTGAATAATATTGTTATTGTAATTCAAATAACAACTGCTCACCTAAGGACTCCTCAGGAGTCCTTCTCGTTTGGAACTGGACCCAAAAGAAAGATTCCTGGAGCCTTGTTGGTACACATCAGAGTTATGCATAATGAATGGATGAAGGCATTGCAGCCCAGGTCCTAGAGAATTGAGCCAATACGGTGGAATTCTCTGTAATGAGGCCTAGGATTTTCCTTTAGGAAGAATGGAAACTGAGTAGAAGTGAATGCTGACATACTATGTGGGAACAGAAAAGTGTAGAGAAATTGGGTATGCCTATTTGCAAAACACCATGTGGGGGGAAAAAGTAAAAATTATAGTTCAGTAAATGTGTGGTCTCCACCAACAGTTTTCAAATATTTTAGTTGGAAAGATACCTTCATTCGTTCATAAAAAAGACCACTCATGCAGGTAACAATCTTCCCTTACTATTTAAAAGCACCTTATCATAATAAATGGGGCTAATATTGCTGTTTCAACCATCACTGCATTGAGAAAAATGATAAATTTATTACTAATTGAGACCTGAAGCCTGCCAGTATCGTGTTATATTATTATTAATAGAAAACTATCAGCAGACCCCTTACATCACTTACAAAGAATTACTTGCCTACACAAAACCAGTACTCCAGGGGTGGGAAACATGAGGTTGACTGCTTAAAAATGCTAAGAGTAAATATTGAGTGGACACATCCAATTTTAATTCTTACAACTGATTATAATATAATTATAATAATTATTATTATGATGATTCTTCTCCTTTAATATAACATCAAAAAAACCAAACACTGGTATGGTCACAACCAAGAAACAATTTTCTCCTCTGTATTTACAAGAATGACTCATCTTTATACAGCTCTCAATCCAACAAGCATAAGATGCTCCCTGAGCATTAATCTTTCCCCTTTCCTCCTCCTTCTCTCCCTCATTTCTTCCCCTCCCTTACTTCATCAAACACAAGTTAACAAGTTTATGGGTGACATAAACCTAATATAAGGACACTTCCACTGGCACTTGAATGATCCTATTCCTTAATAAGTATCCTTACCCACATTAAATCCCATAATTATTTCCTCAGAATTGAGCCCACTCCTGAGAATTATAGGAAATAACTAGAAAATAGTTAAGAAGAGGGCTTATTGTAATTTCCTTCATCGTTTGAATCTCATTTACAAGGATTAATTAGCAGAAGATGGAAGCTTCTGTTGTAGTAATATAGTAAGACTCAAAGACTTTATAACAACTATTTGTTGATTTAGTAGAAATACTGTTTCACTAGCAGGGTCATTCATGAGCATGAGGCACTAACAACAATGGGCCCAAGAAAATCAAGTTTCCAGAAGACTCAGATTTTTACCAGAAGTCTTATGCTCTGAAAGTAGGAGATTCAGTTTGGTTGCTGATGAATAGAAAAGAAGAATGAAAATGAGAATTTTAAACCAAGGCACATATCATCATCATGCTGTGTCAAATTTTATCAGTCAAAGATGTTTAACAAAATTTTATGGATTTAGTAACCTTTTTATAATGGAAATAAATCATTTAGGTTTCAAAAAATCTGAAACATCCAGATTGACATAATTTCTGGATAGTCCATCATACTCATCATACTCATCATCATCATCATCATCATCATCATCATCATCATCATCATTATCATCTTCATCATCATAATTATTTAGTATTTTGGTTAACTATTGACTATAAAGTGATAACATTTTACTGCTCCCAGAACCATAGTAAAGATGCATACTATTTAATTACTCATGCATTAGCACTTCCATATCTATTGTATGCCCAATAATTTTTCATCAATTTAGAATTAGTGACAGGGCATAGTACAGGTAAGTTTTTCATCCAAGGTAGAGTCTTCACTACCACCAGTTCATTGTATTTATTCTTGCCATTTGAGGAAATGTCAGCTTAAGTAATCCGTGAGTGGAGCTATGTAGCACTGGAATAAGTGGGACAGACCAGTGACTGCCTTGAAAGGCTTTGGAATGGGGGAAATACTCAGATAAGGCCTGGTCAGAATGGACAAGATATGGATATTGAGTCATATGGGATGGCACCTAGAGGAAGAAAGTTAGGTTTGTGTTAGGACACTTGAAAAGAAGGTAAAAATAGCAATGCTTAGAAATCAACTACTTCACAATTTTACTGAGAGCTGACACTGTAATAATCTGACCTGCATATTGACCATGTAACACTCCAGAAGGGAAAGCTTGGAACTAATTTAGCTTAAAAAGGTATAATTAGGCTCCTGATCCTATTGCAATGGCAAGGCAATGTCTTGCTAAGTAAATCACACCATACAATAAAATTTTGTCTTCTATCTTCACAGATGATAAAATTAAACCTCAAAGAAGGAAGAAATTCATGCAAGATCATTTAGACAGAAAGAAGAAATATACCGTGTTTCCCCGAAAATAAGACCTACCCTGAAAACAAGCCCCAGTTAATATTGTCAGCCAGACAGATGCATTCAGTATGTTATGATGATGTTCCAGAAGATGACATGACTGTATTTGAATAAATGTAGATTGTTGTACATGAAAAAATAAGACATCCGCTGAAAATATGTCCTAATGCATCTTTTGGAGAAAAAATTAATATAAGACCCGGTCTTATTTTGGGGGAAATATGGTATATGACCCTGTCTTATTTTCGGGAAAGCATGGTAGGACTAAAAACCAGGTTCTACAGATCCCAACCACGAACATCTTCCTAATATTACTGACTGTTTCTGCAACAGGGCCAAAAGGCTAATATCAGCAGTTTAAAATGTGTTTGTTCAGTGTCCTAGCCTGTCCTGATCCAAGGGAGAAGTTTCATTTTATGGTTACAGTATATTCATATCTGAAATAATGTGTCTCTGTTATTCAGCAAACACTGTCTTTTAAAGCTGAGTTTGATCATACAATACTGTTTCATGGGAAACTGCTTTGGTTTCTTATTGATAGTCTTAATGGAGTCAAAGGACTCAGAAGACATTGTTCTCTGTCTCTGAGATATCCAGTTTAGCCTTTTCAGGTAGATGTATTATTATCATTGTATTATTATTATTGTTATTATTATTAATTATCATTATTTTCATTTCACAAATAGATACGTAAGGCCCTGAAATGTGATATCTTCCTCAAGGCCACATGGTTAAGAAACTGGAATAGGGACTAGACTTGAAATCCTACTACTAGAGTGCTTTATATTTTCTAGCCTTGACCGAAGGGTAGAAAATCTGAGATATGTTGGATGGAGACTGAGATTAGGTCTTCTGATAATAAAATGAATTAAAATCACTATGAGTTATGTATGTGTTTTATAATTAAGTTATGTGTGGCAGACAGTTATAGGAGTTGAGCCATTATTTCAAATAACCAGGGTGGGAAAGAAACTGACAAAAAAATTCTTTGGAACAAAATATTCCCTGAAATACACTTTCCCCAAAAATAAGACCTAGCCGGACCATCTGCTCTAATGCATCTTTTGGAGCAAAAATTAATATAAGACCTGGTATTATATTATATTAATTATATTACATCATATTACATTACATTACATTACATTATATTATATTATATTATATTATATTATATTATATTATATTATATAAGACCCAGTCTTACATTATAGTAAAATAAGACCGGGTCTTATATTAATTTTTGCTCCAAAAGTCGTATTAGACCTGATGGTCTGGCTAGGTCTTATTTTGGGGGAAACACGGTAGGAAATGTTGGCTACACAGAAACACAGAAGGAAATGAAGATCGATGGCTATTTTCCAACAAATCCTGTTGAAAATTCAATTCATTAGGGGAGTAACTATTCATGTCATGGAATTATGAGATTTTAACACTTCATGATTTATTCAGAACCAAGTACTGAGATGCAATAAGTAATGTGTGTTCATTTATGAAAAGAGGTCTTCAGGGGAAATTGGCTATTAAACTTAAATCTTCCTATATACATTTACTCTGTGATAGGACACAATTGTTCACTGGAAGAAATCGATATTTTGTTCAATTTCAAATAGGGGATGCAGTAAATATTTCTTATTCACCATATTTTAAAATACGTTGAAAAACAGCAAATAAAAATTTATTTTTAATGACGTACTCATTTTCATTATTTATTGTGGTTTCTATTTTTATAGCAACACAAGGACTTGAAAACTATAAGAACTTGAGTTTCTGAAACCGCCCCCATCAGGCAGTAGTAAAAAGTAAATTATTTGCAGTGGAAATATACTAAGACTTCTTCTGGGAAGGTAGAAAATAGCTGTGTGTAGGGTTCTAAACATTTAGCTGTGTTCCCTAGGAACTAGAAGATACTTGTATCCATGCCTCAAATTCTATGCGTGGTTCTGGTCTCCACAACACATAACTCTCCTTCCAGTCTTGTCTCACTCCATTCCCTCTAATATATGAAGCCATTTTCATGAAAAAATACTTTCACCATGGTATCATCAAAATCAAGTATCTTCAATAGTTCTCAACAACTGGCAACTAATGATTCCGCAGGAAGATGCCTCAAGTAATAGAAATAACAGGATTCAGAGTTAGAAAAAGCTGGGATATAATCTCTACGCTGCTGATATACAATGTTCAAACTTTATGAATTTTATTTTCTGCTTCTCTAAAATGAGAATATGCGTATCTACCTCCATGGTTATTTTGAATATTAAAATAATGTTGAAGTGATTGTTTTAAAAGGACCTCAACAATTCCTTCTATTTATGTATGCATGCCACATTTCATTGTGACTTTGCAGCTCCTTCTATCAAAAGGTAGAGTCTACTTCTCCAATTCATAATCTCAAATTTGCCATGTGATAAACTGTGGTCAATTAAACATTAGCAAATATGATACAAGCAGAGGCTGGAAAAGTGCTTGTATATTTAATCATACCCTGTTCATCCCTTTTTGGAACATAGCCAGCAAGTGAAGGAAGCCCGAGGTAGCCTGCTGGATAACGAGAAATACATGATCCCATATTGCTGAAATTGACAAGAACCAACTCCCAGAAGCTAACTGCAGATGCATGAATGAGCCAAAGCAAGATAATGAGAAGAACTATCTAGATGAACTCAACCCAAATTCCTAGCATGAAATATCATGAATTAAATAAATATTTTTTTGTTTTAAGTCACCAGGTTTTGAGGTGAATTATTATAGAGCAAAAGTTAAGTGATACGAATGTAGGTAAAAAATCTATTACGGTCTGTGGGATATAATACATACTTAAAAACAATATTTCCAAATCCTCCCTAATACAGCTTGACCTGAACTGTCCAAATTTTTGTTACTTACTTAAAGGAACTATCCCAAGGCATTGACATAGCTATCATGAGTCTTACTCTACCTACGAAAATCTACTTCTCTAAAACTCATCATGATTTGTGTATTTATTCCAAATCCCCACATGTTAACAAGGCCTTCTTTAGACAATGTCACTGACCACAATCACTTTTAATTTTCTTATTTATTTAGTTTTGTTAAATTTATTGGGGTGACATTAGTTAGTAAAATTATATAGGTTTCAAGTGTACAATTTTATAATACATCATTTATATATTGCATTGTGTGTTCACCACCCAAAATCATTCTCCTTCTATCACCATATATCTGACCCCCTTTACCCTTTTTTACCACAGCTTCCCTTCTTTCCCTCTGGTAGACACTAAACTGTTGTCAGTGTGCATGAATATTTACTTGTTTGTTTGTCTTGTTCATTTTCTGTTTTTAGGTTTATATCCCCCATATGAGTCAGACTTTCTCTGTCTGACTTATTTCACTTAGCATGATAATCTCAAACCCATCTATGTGGTCACAAATGACACTATTCCATCTTTTCTTATGTCCAAGTAATATTCCATTATATTTGTATCACATTTCTTTATTCAATCATCTATTAAAGGATACTTCAGTTGTTTCCAAGTCTTGGCCACCATGAATAATGCTGCAATGAACATAGGGGTACGTATATCTTTATGGATAAATGTTTTCAGATTTATTGGGTAGATACCCAGGAGAGGAATTTCTGGGTCATATGGTAATTTTATTCTTAATTTTTTGAGGAAACTCCATAATGTTTTCCACGGTTGTACCAGTTTATATTCCCACAGCCTCTCCAACAGTTGTTATTACATGTCTTGTTGATATCAGCCATTCTAACAAGTGTGAAGTGATATCTCATTGTGTTTGTGGTATGCATTTCCCTAGGAGCTAGTGAAGTTGAACATCTTTTCACATATCTGTTAGCTATTTGTATGCTTTCTTGGGAGAAGTGTCTGTTCAGTTTCTTTGCCCATTTTTTAATTGGATTTTTGTTGTTATTGTAGAGCTGTATGCATTCTTTATATATTTTGGACATTAGCCTCTTTGTGGAGGTGTTGTTTGCAGATACCTTCTGCCATTTGGTTGGTTGTCTCTTTGTCTTGTTAATGGTTAATTTTGCTGTGCAGAAGCTTTTTAGTTTGATATAGTCCCATTCCTTTACTTTTGATTTTACTTCCTTTGCCCTTGAGGTCAAATTCATAAACTCCTCTCTAAACCTATGGTCCATAAGTTTAGTGCCTATGTTTTCTTCTATGCAATTTATTATTTCAGGTCTTATATTTAGGTCTTTGATCCATTTTTACTTAATTTTGGTATATGGTGACAGATAGCAGAGTAGTTTTATTCTTTGGCAAGTGGCTTTCCAATTTTCCTAGCACCGTTTATTGAAGAGGCTGTCTTTTCTCCATTGTTTGTTTTTTATTCCTTTGTCAAAAATTATCTGCCCATATATGTTCGTTTATTTCTGGGTTTCAATTCTATTCCATTAATCTGTGTATCTGTTTTTCTTCCAGTACCATGCTGTTTTGTTTATTGTAGCTTTGAAGTATAATTTGAAGTCAGGGAGTGTGATAGCTCCAACCTTGTTCTTTTTTTCTCAGGATTGCTTTGGCTATTCAGGTGTTTTTATGATTCCACACCAATCTGATGATTTTTTTGTGCTATTTCCTGGGAAAAAATGCAATTGGAATGTTGATGAGGATTGCATGAAATCTGTATATTGCTTTGGGTAATATGGCCTTTTTTAACTATGTTGATTCTTCCAACCGATGACCACAAAATATCTTTCCATTTCTTTCTCTCTTCTTCAATTTTGTTTAAGAATGTCTTGTAGTTTTCAGTGTGTATGTCCTTCACATTCTTTGTTAAGTTTATTCCTAGGAATTTTTTTCTTTTTATTGCAATTGCAAAAATAATTTTATTTTTCATTTCTTTCTCTGAAATTTCATTGTTAGTATATAGGAATACAATGGACTTTTGTACATTGATTTTGTATCTTTCAACTTTATGTAGAAAACAATTAGAAACAATGAACATTTTAACTTTTCTGATCTGCAATTACTTATAGTGTAAAATACACAATGTAGCCTATCACTTTAGGTATCAATTAACTGTCTTCTAATAATTGAGTCATGTGCGAATCTTCACTCAGTGAACGAATACATATTTATTAATGGTCACTAGATGCAAGACCATGTGATGGATTCTGGAGTCAAAGATATGAGTAAGATATAACATTACCTTCAAGTTACTCATAGTAGTAGGAAATGCAGACAAATAACAATGATACAGTGTGATTTGTGCTATAAGAGTGTCAAATATAGTGATGGCACAAGGACAGTTTTGAGGGTTAAGAAAATCTTTGCAAAGGAGCTCTAGAATTCCACTGCACCCCACCAAGCTCTCCAGATGTTACTCTGTTATACTCAGACTTCCAGTATTTAAAGAAAATTGTATAATACCAAGTTATTAAGAAACTATGCTTAATCTTTGGTGTTTAACAATACTTTCCATTTTTCTTGACTGTTTGTTGTGAAATTCCCATTATTACTTCTGTTTTATAGATGAGTAAACTGGTCTGATGCTAAAACTGTTAAGCAACTTGCCTAAATCTTGTTTTCTTTCTTCAAACCAGACTACATGCATTTTGAGGGCAACTACATCACAAATATCAGTTTTCAATAAAGCATATGGAACCTAAGCAATTTTCAATAAACATCTATGGAATGAAAGATTTTAAAAAAGAACTGGATATAATAGTTTTCTCTCATGGGTTAAGAAATAATTCAGCGGATTCCCCTTTGTCTTAGCATAAAATACATAACCTGGTCTATAGGTCCCTGAGGGAACCATCACTAACATACCTTTACAAATTTCACTCTTGCTTTATTCAACCATATTATTTATGCTCTAGCCATACTGGGCTTCTCTCAGTTTTTAGAATGTGGCAAACCCCCTCCTGGGCCTTTAGCAGTTGTTCTTGCCTCTGCCTGGAAATTTTCCCTGTTCTGTAAGTTCCCTTCATTTCCATATCTGACCAGTTCCTACTTGTCCTTCAGGTTTCACCTCAAACATTGCTTCATAAAGAAGAAAACCGTGAGTTCCCAGACTAAGTTAGGTACTCCTATTGGAGATACCCACAGAATTGTGTACATCTAAATAAATTAAATCACATATTTACATCTTTTTTCTTTTCCTCTAGACTGATAGCTCTCTAATAGGAATCTCTTGTTCACTGCCTTAACCCCAGTGGTGACTGCCATTCACAACATTTATTACTTAAGTAAATGTATTATTTGGTGAGAAGATTGTGCCTGTCTTATGTAGAAATTAGTATTGTGTTGTGGTACAAAATATTTCATTTGTTGTTGTAGTATGGCTCTAAATGGTGTCATGCTTGAAAGAGTCTCTGCACATGGCATCTACTCTGCACTTGGGTCCATGTTGTACATTTGGTATCATGATTGAGAATGATAAATATTGACTGACAAATGTCAGCACTAATGCAAACATTTAATTTATCCACTTGGCATTGTCTAAACATAAATTATATCAAATTAATCAAGGGAAATGTATTTTTTATTTTTACAAATAAGCTAATGTTTGCTGCAGGAACACTTTATTTAACAGCAACAACAAAAATCCAATTAAAAAATGGGCAGAGGAGCTGAATAGACATTTTTACAAAGAGGACATTCAGATGTCTAATGCTCAACATCACTAATCATCAGAGAAATGCAAGTAAAAACCACAATGAAATATCACCTCACATCAGTTAGAATGGTTATCATGAACAAAACAAATAATAACGAATGTTGGAGAGGCTGTGGAGAAAAAAAACACTCATACACTTTTGGTAGGAATGAAGATTGGTGAAGCCTCTATGGAAGGCAGTGTGAAGGCTCCTCGAAAAATTAATAATAGAATTACCATATGACCCAGCAAACCCTCTCCCGGGTATCTACCCAAAAAAACTGAAAACCTTTATCCATAAAGATATATTATGTTTCCCCGAAAATAAGACCTAGATGTACAATCAGCTCTAATGCGTCTTTTGGAGCAAAAATTATAGCAAAATAAGACTGGGTCTTTAATATAATATAATATAATATAATATAATATAATATAATATAATATAATAAATATAATACAATATAATGTAATGTAATATAACATAAAATAGTATAGTATAATACCGGGTCTTATATTAATTTTTGCTCCAAAAGACACATGAGAGCTGATTGTCCAGCTAGATCTTATTTTTGGGGAAACATGGGTAGGTGCTTCCATGTTCATTACAGCTTTATTTATGGTGGCCAAGACATGGACACAACCAAAATGTCCTTCAATAGATGATTGGATAAAGAAGATATGGCATATATATATATATATATATATATATATATATATATATATATATATATACACACAATGAAATACCATTCTGCCATAAGGAAAGATAAAATAGTGCCATTTGCAACAACATGGATAGATCTTGAGGTTATTATGCTAAGCAAAATAAGTCAGACAGAAAAAATCGAGAACCATATGATTTCACTGATATTTGGGATATAAAACTGGAAGCAACAAAGGAACAAGACAAACAAACAAACAAATGAAAAACTCATATACATAGACAATAGTTTTTTGGTTACCAGAGGATAAGGGGGAGTGTGTAGATGAGGGTAAATGGGATCAAATATATGGTGATGGAAAGAGAACAGACTCTGGGTGGGGAACACACGATGTGATTTATAAATGATGTATTACAGAATTGTATACTTGAAACGTACATAACTTTGCTAACAATTGTCACCCCAATAAACTTTAATTAAAAAAAAAAGGAATTCTGAGAAGCTATTTCCATCAACTTCCAAAAATATGCTATAAAAAAAGAGGCTATTCAATAATGAAATTCTTTTTGGATAACTATTTTTTTGTGTGTGTGGTGGGCATTTGCCTTTAGATATGCTTTCTCCATGGAGTTAATAGCTATTATTTTCAAATTACTGAAAATAAAAATAGTGAGGTCACTGAATCATTATCAGTGAAATATGTTATAAAAACAACCCAGAAAGCACAACAAAAGGGTTAAAATTCAGCTTTTGCAATAGGATAAAACTGGGTTTGGATTCAAGCTCTCCCATTATGTAATGTGTAGTGGTGGGACTGTGAACAAGTTATTTAATCTTTTTAGTCTCAGGTTTCTCATCTGTGAAATATGAGTTATAATAGCATCTGCCAAATTTGGTTGTTGCAAGAATTAAAGGAGATAATCTATATTAAATACTTTACTAAAATCATCCCTGTGCTTACCACTTGCTCAATACAATTATTTAACATCAAAATTCTTAATAATGATTATTACATGGAAAATGGATCAGGGAGATCATTTTAAGCAATGGAGTTGAATGACAAATTCATGGAACTAGGGCTTTGGTAGATAATATGAAGTATATTTTGGGATAAGTCTTGAGAAGGCTCTACCTTGGTTGCAGAGTTTTTAAAGGAAACTAATAAGAAACCTGATTGGGTCTATGTGTATTAAAGATAAGATATTAGAACTTTGCATTGTACGCAACAGTGAGTTTGAAGTTACTGTCTTATGAAACAGGACCCATTTTCAGTATATTTTGTGGCAGTTCTACTACAATTTCAAAGTATCATGGGGAAGCTTTAGTTTTTACTAACTGCTATGGACTGAATTGTGTCCCCCAAATTCATGTTGAAACTTTATCCCCCCATATGATGATATTTGGAGAGGGGGTGTTTAGGGAGGTAATTAAGTTCAGATGAGATCCTGAGAATGGGACCCTAATGATAGGATTAGTGCCTTTATAAAAAGAGAAAGAGACCAAAACTATCTTTCCCAGTTATTTGAGGACACAGTGAGAAAACATCAGTCTACAAGGTAGCATGAGAGCCATCACCAGAGAAACAAATATGCTGGTGCTTTGATCTTGGGCTGCCAGTCTCCAAAAATGTGAGACAATAAATATCTCTTCTTTAAACAGCTCAGTCTACAATATTATGTTATGGTAGTCCATAGTAGACTCAACTACAGAGAAATAACTCTGTTTAAAAATCGTGTATTTTTGGCCTTCTAGTCAAGATGGCAGAGTAGGCAAACACTGTGATTTTCTCCTCTCATGATCACATAAAAATTACAACTGAAGTACTGAACAACCATCTTTGAGAATAGCCTGAAGTCTAACTGAACAGAAGTCTTATAGCTAAGGATGTGGAGAAGAAGCCACCTCAAGGCAGGTAAGAATAGAAGAGATGCTGAACAGGCTAGCCCCAAGGTATATTTCAGCTGTGGAGTTCAACCCTCAGAAATAAGTGTTCCCAGCCCAACACCAGGCTCCCCAACCCAGGGTTCCAGTGCCAGGAAGAAATGTCCCCACAACTTCTGACTGTGAGAACCAGTGGAGATTGTAGCTGAGGTAGAAAGAGGGCTGCTGGAGTCCCAGGCATTCCCTTTAAAGGCTCGCACATGGGCTTACTATCCAATGGACTTACTTGCTCTGAGCTCCAGCACTAAAGAAGCAACTAAAAAAACCAGGAACATACAGGGAAGAAGTGAATTATCTGGCTTCAAGGCAAGAGCTGGAGGGGCAGCATTCTCCCAGACAGAAGTGCTGGCAGAAGCCACTGTTCCTTTGTTGTGGCCTCCACCGACCCAGGGTGCAAACCTAGGCTGGCACAATATCTGAGTCTTCATCAACAGCGCTAACAATGTTTGCCTCATCCTGGTAATTCCTTGAGACCCAACCCCACCCAACTTGGAGGCACACTCAAGCCACTTCCAGTGGCCTTTCCATACAAATTGCCTGTCTTGGCTCATGCTACAGATTTTCCTGTAACCTCTCAAAGTTCACAAACCCAAAACAAGGATCATCTGGTGTCAGTGAACCCCATAGCACTTCCTAAGCAGCCCCAAGCCTGGCACTAGTGACAGCTGGCCTTGTTTCATAGCTTTAGCTTCTCTCATTAACCCCCAAGCCCAGCATAAGTGGCAAACATCTGCAGTTTACTTTGTGCCCCATACCAAGTAGCCCGGGACAGGGCACAGGTAGCTGCTGAAATTGGCCTGCAGTAGAGACATTTCCAAGAGGCCTGGAGACCAACATACCAAGTGGCCAGCTTCAGACCACACCAGAGCACCCTCAAACCATCTCCCCAAATGACACACCCCAATGGCACGCTGGGCAGGCAACAGAGGCCTGCTGAAGCACATCTTGCTCTGTAGGGTCAGCCCCTGCACAGAAGCTGCTCCAGTGCAGTCATGACAACCAATCAGCCTGATGGTAACCCATTGATGTACAGACAGAAACTAAGGCTCAGTGACAACAGGAGGCCACCCACTACCCATACAAGAAACACACCTGGAGCACCTGCATCTGGTGACTAGGGAGACTGTATCACTGGGCCCCACAGGACACCTACTACAGGATGCTACTAAGACCAGGACTCATAGCAGTTTTACTTAATAGATAGAAACAAACACATGGAGCCAACCAAAATGGGGAGACTAAGAGACATGTCTAAAATGAAAGAACAGAACAAAGCTCAAGGAAAAAGGAGCTAAACAAAATGGAAACAAGCAATCTACCAGGTGCAGAGTTCCAAACACTGGTTATAAGGATGCTCAGTGATCTCAGAGAAAACTTCAACAAAGAGATAGGAAACATAAAAATGGAGATTGACAACATAAAAAATAACTTATCAGAAATGAAGAATACAAAAACTGAAAAGAAAAATGCATTATAGGGAATCAACAGTAGATTAGATTAATTGGAGGATCAAATCAGAGATTTGGAATATAACATAGCAGAAAATACCCAATCAGAACAGAAAAAAGAAAAAAAAAAAACAGTGAGGATAGTTTAAGGAGCCTCTCAGACAACATCAAATGTACCAGAGTTGGGGTACCAGAGGGAGAAGAGAGAGATCAGCAAAGAATTTAAAATCTATTTGAAGAAATATTCATAATGATAGAAAACTTCCCTAACTTGGCAAAAGAAATAGAAATACAAGCCCAGGAAGTGCAGAGTCCCAAACAAGATGAACCCAAATAGGGTGACACCAAGATACATCATAGTTAAAATGACAAAGGTTAAAGACAAAGAAAGAATCTTAAAAGTGAAAAAGAATAGCAGTCTATACGGAAGCTCCAATAGACTTTGTACTGATTTCTCAACAGAAACTTTGCAGGCTGAAGGGTTTGGCACAAAATATTCAAAGTGGTATAAAAGAAGGACCTACAACCAAGATTACTCTACCCAGGAAAGCTATCATTTAGAATTGAAGAACAGATAAAGACCTCCTCAAACATGAAAAAGTGAAAGGAGTTCACCACCACTAAACCAGTATTACAAGAAAAGTTAAAGGGATTTCTTCAAGTAGAAAAAAAAATTAAAAAATATGGATAATAAAATGGCAAAAACTGCATGACTATCAAAAATTACCTTAAAAGTAAATGGACTAAATGTTCCAAGCAAAAGATAGGGTGGCTGAATGGATAAGAGAACAAGTCCTTCACACATGCTACCTACAAGAGACTTATGTCAGATAGGAAGACACCTATAGACTGAAAGTGAAGGATGGAAAATATATTTCATGACAATGAAATAAAAACAAAAGAAACAAAAAACCCACAAAACTGGTGCAGCAATACCTACACCAGGCAAAATAGACTAGAAAACAAAGCCTATAACAAGAGGAAAAGAGGGACCCACTAATCCCACTTCTGGGTATTTATTAAAAGAAAAGCAAAACACTACTTCGAAGGGACATGTGTGTGTGTGTATATATATATATATATATATATATATATATATATATATATATATATATATATATGTTTATTGTTATTTTTTTGCTGGAGGATGATTTTTTATTAAAGTTTATTGGGATGACAATTGTTGGTAAAGATACATAGGTTTTAGGTGTAAAATTCTGCATTATATCATCCATATAACACGTTGTGTGTTCATCACCTAGTCAGTTCTCATTCCATCACCATGTATTTGATCTTGATTAGCTTCATTTACCACCCTCCTCTCAGTTTACACTCTGGTAAACACTAAACAATTGTCTGTGTCTATGAGTTTTTGTTTCTTCATTTGTTTGTCTTTTTCCTTTGTTACTTTCAGTTTTATATACCACATATCAGTTAAATCATATAGTTGTTGACTTTTTCTGTCTGACTTATTTCGCGTAGAACAATAATCTCAATATCCATCCATGTTGTTGCAAATGGTACTATTTCATCTTTTCTTATGGCAGAATAGTATTCCGTTGTGTATATATACCACACCTTCTTTATCCAATCATCTATCGAAGGACACATTGGTTGTTTCCAAGTCTTGGCCACCATAAAAAGAGCTGCAATGAATATTGGAGCACACATATCTTTATGGATAAATGTTTTCAGATATTTTGGGTAGATACCCAGGGAGAGGGATTGCTGGGTCATATGGTAATTCTATTCCTAATTATTTTTTTAAATTAAAGTTTGTTGGGATGACAATTGTTAGTAAAGTTACATAGGTTTCAGGTGTAAAATTCGGTAATACATCATCTATATATCACATTGTGTGTTCACCACCGGAGTCAGTTCTCCTTCTATCACTATATATGTGATCCCTTTCACCCTTATCTACCACCCCCTTCAACACCTAGATTCTGGTAACCACTAAACTATTGTCGTTGTCTATGAGTTTTTGATCCTTCATTTGTTTGTTACGTTACTTTGTTGTTTTCAGTTTTATATATCACCTATCAGTGAAATCATATGGTTGTCTTCTTTATCTCTCTGATTTATTTCACTTAGCATAATAATCTCAAGATTCACTGATGCTGTCACAAATGGCACTATTTCATCTTTTCTTATGGCAGAATGGCATACCATTGTGTATATATAGCACATCTATTTTATCCAATCATCTATCAAAAGACAGTTTGGTTGTTTCCATGTCTTAACCACCATAAAGAAAGCTTCAAGGAACATTGGAGCACATACATCTTTATGGAAAAAAAATGTTTTCCGATTTTTTTAATAGATACCCAGAGGGATTGCTGGGTCATATGGTAATTCTATTCTGAATTTTTGAGGAATTTCCACACTGCCTTCCATAGTGGCTACACCAATCTGCATTCCCACCAACTGTGTATCAGGGTTCCATTTTCTCCACAGCCTCTCCAACACTTGTTATTATGTGTCTTATTCATGATAGCAATTCTAACTAGCGTTAGGTGATATTTCATTGTGGTTTTTACTTGCATTTCTCTGATGATTAGTGAGGTTGAGCATTTTTTCATATATCTATTGGCCATTTATATGTTGTCTTTGGAGAAATATGTATTCAGGTCCTCTGACGAGTTTTTTTAAAGGGATTTTTTTTTTTTTTTTTGCTGTTGAGTTGTATGAGTTTATTACATATTTTGGGTATTATCCCCTTATCGGGGGCGTTGTTTGCAAAATACTTCTACAATTCCGTTGGTTGCCTCTTTATTTTATCAATAGTATCTTTGGCAGTGCAGATGCTTTTTACTTTGATATAGTCTCATTCGTTTATTTTAGCTTTTATTTCCATTTCTTTGAAATCACATTCATAAAATCCTTTTTGAACCCAAGGCCAATAACTTTAGTACCTATATTTTCTTCTATGCAGTTTATTGTTTCAGGTCTTATGTTTAGGTCTTTGATCCATTTTGAGTTAATTTTTGTACAGGGAGACAGATAGCAACATAGTTTCATTCTTTTGCACGTGGCTTTCCAATTCTCCCAGCACCATTTATTGAAGAGGCTGTCTTTTCTCCATTGTATGTTTTTGGCTTCTTTGTCAAAAATTATCTCTCCATGTTTGTGTGGGTTTATTTTTAGGCTCTCAATATACTCCATTGGTCTGTGTGTCTATTTTTCTGCCAATAACATACTGTTTCGATTATTGTTTCCTTGTAGTACAAGCCGAAGTCAGGGAGTATAACACCTCCAGCAGTGTTCTTTTTCCTTAGGATTGCTTTGGCTGTTTGGGGTTTTTTATGGTACCATCAAAATCTGATGATTTTCTTTCCCATTTCTTTAAACAATGACATTGGGATTTTGATAGGGATTGCATTAAATCTGTATATTGCTTTAGGTAACATGGCCATTTTAACTGGGTTGATTCTTCCAATCCATTAACATGGAATGTCTTTCCATTTTTTTGTGTGTGTCTTCTTCAATTTCTTTTAAAAATGTCTTATAGTTTTCAGTGTATAGGCTTTCACATCCTTGGTTAAGTTTATTCCTAGCTATTTTATTCATTTTGTTGCAATTGCAAATGGAATTGTTTTTTGTATTTTTTCTGCTGAGATTTCATGATAGTATATAGGAATGCAATGGACTTTTGTACATTAATTTTGTAGCCGGGAACTTTACTGTATTCACTCATTGTTTCTAATAGTTTTTTGGTGGATTCTTTAGGATTTTCTATATACAGGATCATGTCATTTGCAAAGAGTGACAATTTAAGTTCACTCCCATTTTGGATGCATTTTATTTTTTTTCTCTTGCCTGATTGCTCTGGCTGGACCTTCCAATACCATGTTGAAAATCAGAGGTGATAGGGCACAGCTCTGTCGTCTTCCTGAATGTAGAGCGATTGGATTCAGTTTTTCACAATTAAATATAATATTAACTGAGGGTTTGTCATATATGGCCTTTATTACATTAAGGTATTTTCCTTCTATACCCATTTTATGAAGTGTTTTAGTCATTAATGGATGTTTTATCTTGTCAAATGATTTTCTAAATCTATTGACATAATCATATTATTTTTGTCCTTTATTTCATTTGTATGGTGTACCATATTGATCGATTTGTGTATATTGAACAATGCTTGTGATCCTGGGATGAACCTCACTTGGTTGTGATGTATAATCTTTTTAATGCATTGTTGCATTCGATTTGCTAGAAATTTGTTTAGGATTTTTGCATCTGTATTCATTGGAGATATTGGTCGGTAATTTTTGTGTGTGTGTTATCCTTATCAGGTTTTGGAATCAGGGTAATGTTGACCTCATAAAATAAGTTAGGGAGTACTGTCTTTTATTCAATCTACTTGTAGAAGGCACAGATCAAGTCCAAGTCCAATAACCATTTTCAAACCTTTCTGTCAGGGGGCACAGCCCACCATCTCATGTTGAAATTGAACCAGTAACTTTGTTGTTGAGAGCTCACGCTATAACCAACTCAGCCACCTGCCCACCCAATTACCATTATTCTTATGTTTCTCTGTCTGATGGAGTCAGAAAGTTCTTGTAGTGTTCTTCTTTTCTTTTAACTCCCAAGTCTCTCTCTCCTTCCATCTGTTTCATTTCCAGATTTCTATCTTCTATGTCAGTGATTCTTTTCTCCATTTGGTCAGCTCTATTATCTAAGTTGGCAATTTCATTCTTCATTTCTTTTCTTGAGTTCTGAATCTCCAGAAAAGTTATTTGTTTTTTGTTTGTTTGTTTGTTTGTTTTTAATTTCCATCTATTGGTTAAAAGTTCATTTTGTTATTCGATTATATTTCTGGGTTCATTAAATTCTCTGTCTGTGTTTTCTAGCATCTAATTGAGTTTTTCCAAAACTGCAATATTTAATTCTATGTCACTTAAGTCACATATTCCCATTAAGTGAATTCTTTTTTTTCCCCTTAAGTTTTTTTTTTATTTATTTATTGGGGTGACAATTGTTAGTAAAATTGCATAGATTTCAGATGTACAAATCTGTATTACATCATCTATAAATCCCATTGTGTGTTCACCACCCAGAGTCAGTTCTCCTTCCATCACCATATATTTGATCCCCCTTACCCTTATCTTTCACCCCCCACACCCCTTGCCCTCTGATAACCACTAAACTATTGTCTGTGTCTATGAGTTTTTGTTTCTCATTTGTTTGTCTTGTTCTTTTGTTGTTTTTCGTTTATATACCACATATCAGTGAAGTCCTATGATTCTCTGCTTTTTCTGTCTGACTTATTTCACTTAGCATTATACTCTCAAGATCCATCCATGTTGTCACAAATGTACCTATATCATCTTTTCTTACTGCCGAATATTATTCCATTGTGTATATATACCACAACTTCTTTATCCATTTATCTACCGAAGGATATTTTGGTTGGTTCTATGTCATGGCCACCGTAAACAAAGCTGCAATGAACATTGGAGCACACGTGTTTTTAAAAATAAATGTTTTCAGATTTTTGGGTAGATACCCAGGAGAGGGATTGCTGGGTAATATGGTAATTCTATTCGTAATGTTTTGAGGAAACTCCACACTGCCTTCCATAACGGCTGCACCAGTCTGCATTCCCACCAACAGTGTATGAGGGTTCCTTTTTCTCCACAGCCTCTCCAACACTTGTTACTATTTGTCTTGTTGATGATAGCCATTCTGACTGGGGTGAGGAGACATCTCATTGTGGTTTTTATTTGCATTTCTCTGATGATTAGTCATGTGAGCATTTTTTCATATGTCTATTTGCCATTTGTATGTCCTCTTTGGAGAAATATCTCTTCAGGTCCTCTGCCCATTTTTCAATTGGGTTGTTTGTTTTTTAGCTGTTGAGTTTCATGAGTTTCTTGTATATTTTGGATATTCGCCCCTTATGGGAGGCACTGTTTGCTAAAATCTTCTCCCATTCAGTTGGTTGCCTCTTTATTTTGTCGATGGTTTCTTTTGCTGTGCAGAAGCTTTTAGGTTTCATATTGTCTCATTCGTTTATTTTTGCTTTTACTTCAATGGCCTTTGGAGTCAAATTCATAAAATGCTCTTTGAACCCATGGTCCATAAGTTTAATACCTATGTTTTCTTCTATGCAGTTTATTGTGTAAGGTCTTATGCTTAACTCTTCAGTCCATTTTGAATTAATTTTGGTACAGGGTGACAGATAACAGTCAAGTTTCATTCTTTTTCACGTGGCTATCCAATTCTCCCAGCACCATTTATTGAAGAGGCTGTCTTTCTTCCATTGTATGTTTTTAGCTTCATTGCCAAAAAATATCTGTCCATATTTATGTGGTTTTATTTCTGGGTTCCCAATTCTATCCCATTGGTCTATGTGTCTGTTTTTCTGCCAATACCATGCTGTTTTGATTATTGTAGCCCTGTAGTACAAGCTAAAGTCAGGGAGTGTAATATCTCCAGTATTGTTCTTTTTTCTTAAGATGGCTTTTGCTATTCGGGGTCTTTTGTGATTCCAAACAAATCTGATGATTTTTTGTTCTATTTCTTTAAAAAATGCCATTGGGATTTTGAAGGGGATTGCATTAAATCTGTATATTGCTTTGGGTCATATGGCCATTTTAACTATGTTGATTCTTCCAATCCATGAGCACAGAATGTATTTCCATTTCTTTGTGTCTTCTTCAATTTCTTTCAAAAATGTCTTATAGTTTTCAGCATATAGGTCCTTCACATCTTGGTTAGTTTATTCCTAGTTATTTAATTCTTTTTGATGCAATTTCAAAAGGAATTGTTTTTTGTATTTCTTTTTCTGAGATTTCATTCTTAGTATATAGGAATGCAATGGACTTTTGTACGTTGATTTTGCAGCCAGCATCTTTACTGTATTCGTTGATTGTTTCTAATAGCTTTTTGGTGAAGTCTTTAGGGTTTTCTATATATAGCATCATGTCACCTGCAAAGAGTGATAATGTAACTTCTTCATTCCCAATTTGGATACCTATTATTTCTTTCTCTTACTTGGTTGCTCTGGCAAGGACTTCCAACACTATGTTGAAAAGCAGAGGTGAAAGGGGACAGCCCTGTTGTGCTCCTGAACATAGAGCAAAGGGCTTCAGTTTTTCACCATTAATCATGAGATTAGCTGAGGGCTTGTCATATATGGCCTGTATTATGTTAAGGTATTTTCCTTCTATACCTATTTTATTATGTTTTTTGATCATAAATGGATGTTGTATCTTGTCAAATGCTTTTCTGCATCAATTGATATAATCATATGATTTTTGTCCTTTATTTTGTTTATGTGATGTTTCACATGGATGGATTTGCAGATGTTGAACCATCCTTGTGGCCCTGAGATGAACTCCACTTGGTCGTGTTGAATAATCTTTTTAATGCATTTTTGTATTCGATTTACTAGAATTTTGTTTAGGATTTTTGCACTTTTATTCATCAGAGATATTGGTCTGTACTTTTCTTTTTTTGTGTTGTCCTTACCAGGTTTTGGTAGGGTAATATTGGCCTCATGAAATGAGTTAGGGAGTACTGTGTCTTCTTCAATTTTTTGGAAGAGTTTGAGCAGAATTGGTATTAGATCCTCTTTGAAGGTTTGGTAGAATTTACTAGTGAAGCAATCTGGTCCCGAACTTTTGCTTTTGGGAAGGATTTGAATGACTGATTCAATTTCGTTACTGGTGATCGTTTAGTTTAGATTTTCCAGTTCTTCATAGTTCAGCCTTGGAAGACTATATGTCTCTAAGAACTTGTCCATCTCTTCTAGGTTATTGAATTTGGTGGCATATAGTCCTTCATAGTATTCTTGGATGATCCTTTGTATTTCTGTGGTGTCCATGATAACATCCCCTTTTTCATTTCTGTTTTTGTTACTTAGTGTCTTCTCTCTTTTCATCTTAGTGAGTCTAGGCAAGGGTTCCTCAATTTTGTTAATGTTTTCAAAGAACAAGCTCTTGTCACATTATTTTTTTCTATTGTCTTTTTGTTCTCTATTTCATTTAGTTCTGCTCTGATTTTTGTTATTTCCTTTCTTCTACTGACCTTGGGATTCACTTGTTCCTCTTTTTCTAGTTCTTTAAGGTGTAACATGAGGTTATTTATTTGGAATTTTTCTTGTTTCTTGAGATAGGCCTGTAATGATATAAATGTCCCTCTTAAAACTGCTTTCGCTGCATCCCAAAAATTTTGGTAGGAAGTATTTTCATTGTCATTTCTTTCTATGTATCTTTTGATCTCTCATCTAAATTCTTCTTTGACCCAGTTGTTCTTTAAAAGTATGTTGTTTAATCTCCATGCATTTGTGTTTTTTCCTGCCTTCTTTTTGCAGCTGATATCCAATTTCAAAGCCTTGTGATCAGAGAATATGCTTGGTATGATTTCAGTCTTCTTAAATTTGCTGAGGCTGATTTGATGTCCCAGTATGTGGTTTATCCTTGCGAATGTTCCATGTGCACTAGAAAAGAATGTATAGTCTGATGTTTTAGGATGAAATGCTCTCTACATGTCAATTATGTCCATTTCATCTAATGTGTCACTTAGGGCTACTATTTCATTAGTTATTTTCTGTTTGGATGATCTATCCATAGCTGTCATTGATGTATTTAAGTCCCCTAGTATAATTGTGTTTTGGTCAATTTTCCCTTTAGTTCTGTTAGTAGTTGCTTGGTATATTTCGGTGCTCCCTGATTGGGGGCATAAATATTGATGACTGTTATGTCTTCTTGTTGTTTAGTCCCATTTAACATTATGAAATATCCATCTTTGTCTCTTGTTATCTTTTTCACCCTGAAGTCTGTTTCATCTGATATCATTATGGTTACACCTGATTTTCTCTGTGTACCATTTGCTTGGAGTGTCAATAACTACCCTTTCCCTTTGAGTTTATGCTTATCCTTGTAGCTGAGATGTGTCTCTTGGAGATAGCACATCGTTGGGTTTATTTTTTTGGTCTGAACTGCTACTCTGTGCCTTTTTAATTGGTGAGTTCAGTCCACTTACATTTAGGGTGATTATTGAAAATTCCCTCAGCTTCTGTATGTCTGGAAAGGTCTTTATTCCTCCTTCATATCTAAAGGATATCTTTCTTGGAAATATTATTCTTGGCTCATAATTTCTCTCTTTCAATAGTTTGAATATTTGATTCCACTCCCTCCTGGCTTGTAGAGTTTCTGCTGAAAAATCTGATGATACTCTAATGGACTTTTCTGCTGAAAAATCTGATGATAATATAATGGGCTTTCCTTTGTAGGTTACCGTCTTCTGTTCCCTGGCTGCCTTGAGAATTCTTTATTTGTCATTGATTTTAGGCAGCTTCAATACAATGTGCCTTGGAGAAGGCCTGTTGGGATTGAGGTAATTAAGTGTTCTATTTGCTTCTTGTATTCGAGGATCCAGTTCTGTCCACAAGTTTGGGAAGTTCTAATGAACAATTTGTTTGAATACATTCTCTGTTCCCTTCTCTCTTTCTTCTCCTTCTGGTATGCCCATTATTCTTATATTGCTCTTTCTGATGGAGTCAGAAAGTTCTTGTACAGTTCTTTCATTTCTTTTATTCTCAAGTCTCTTTCTTCTTCCATCTGTGTAATTTCCAGGTGTCTATCTTCGATGTCACTGATTCTTTCCTCCATCTGGTCAACTCTGCTACCTATGCTGGTTATTTCATTCTTAATTTCTTCTATTGAGTTCTTAATGTCAAGAAATTCTATTTAGTTCTTTTTTAAAATTTCAATCTCTTTCGTAAAATGCTCATGTTGTTCATTGATTGTGTTTCTTAGTTCATTAAACTGCCTTTTTGTGTTTTCTTACATCTCATTGAGTTTTTTCCGAACTGCAATCTTGAATTCTCTGTCATTAAGTCACATATTTCCATATCTTTAAGTTCCTTTTCAGGAGACTTTTCACTTTTTTCTGAGCTGTCTTGTTGCCTTGGTTATTCATGGCAATTGCTGATTTATTATTTGTCTTCCTAGACATCGACAGGAGTGGCCTCTGCAACAGGTTGATAGGAAGAGGTCTTTCTTTAGTTTTCCAGTACTTGTTGGTAGAATGTTTTATTTTCTCTCTGACTGAAGCCTTTTTTTTCTCTCTCTCACATGGTAGTGCTATGTTTTCTCTGTACTCTTCCAGCTTCTCACACAATGGGGGGAATCCCTGGGAGACGGGCTTCTCCTCTGTTAATAGTTTCCCTGGTCACAGGGTGTAGTGGCCGTGTGGGTATGCGGAGAGATTTTGAAATTCCAAAGCTCTTCCTGCAGCAGATTTAGAGTCTGTATGTTTCAGCAGTTCTATTTACTCCTGCAGGGTTCTGCCTAGATAGGTGGGGTCAGGGGTGGGGTGAGTTGTGAGAGGTGGCTCAGAGAAATTTTGGCGACCACCACCACAGCAGGTCCTGCTTCCACAGCTCCCTCCCCTCTGCTGGAACTGTTGAGCTGCCAATTTGTGTCTGTGGTCCACAGTTCTCAGAACAGCAAATATTCTGTTCTTTTGATCTGACACTGCTATTGTTCAGCTTCTAGCACTGGGGAGGTGGTTGTGGGGCAAGCTCTGGGAGGGTAGGGAGGGGACATCTATTCTCAGTTCCTAAGGTTTCCATTCTCTGCTCAGCAGTGAGGGCTTAAACCACAGTTTTCAGCCTTCTTTCCTCAGTCTTTTCTCTGAGGTCTCTGCCATGAGCATTGGGTTCAGCTGGGTTATATGCTGCCCCCGCAGCCCTGTAGGCCATAAGCAGAGCCCTTGCAGTCCGAGTTCTTCCCTCTCCCACAGCTGTGGTATTTCCAGGATTCAGCGAGGTCAGAGTACTGAGCTACGTCTGTGTTCTACTCCCGAGCGGCTCCGTCTCCGCACTTCTCCCTTCCCTCCTTCCCCGCTGGCGTGAATCGCCCACCTTTAGGTGAATTCAGTAGTGGGCCTCTTTGTCTTGCCTGTCTGCTGTGCAGGGAATCCTTTGTGGAGTTATTGTTGTTCGATTAGTTGTAAATTCCAGGGTAGCTCTGCAGAGGCTCACCTTATGCAGCCATTTTGATCGTCAGTCTCCCATGTCTTTGAGTTCATTTTCTGGAGATTTTTCATTTTCTTTCTGAGCTGTTGTGTTACCTTGGTTATTCACGGCAATTAGTGAATTATTATTTCTCTTCCTATGCATCTACAGGAGTGGGTTCTGCAACAGGTTGATAGGAAGAGGTCTTTATTTTGTTTTCCGGTAGGTATTGGTGAAATGTTTTATTTTGTCTCCCACTGCAGCCTATTATTCTCTCTCATGTAGTGTTATATTTTCTCTTCCACTATTCTGGCTTCTCACTTGAAGGGGTTTGTTCCCTGGAAGGTTTACTTCTCCTATATAGACAGATCACCTAGGTCTCAGGACATCACAACCGTGGGTGGCTGTGGAGAACGTCTGAAGATTCAAATCTCTTCCTACAACCAAATTCACAGCCTTTGTGTTTCCACACCTCTGTTTATCCCTGAAGGGATCCAGCCAGAAAGGTGGGGTGGGCACAGTGTCTGTTGTGAAAGGTGGCTCTGAGCAATGGCAACTATCAGCAGAGTTATTTTGCCTCTCAAGTTCCTTCCTTTTAACTGGAATTAATTGCACTGTGAGACTGTGGCTGCGGGACTACAGTCATGTCTGAAAATATTCTGTTTATTAATCTGACACTGCTGCAGTTCCCCTTCTAGCACTTGGAGGGTGGAGGTTGGCCAAGCTCTGGGATGGTAGGGAGTGGTCACCTTGGCTCTGTGCGTATGTCTTCCATTCTCTGCTTTGCAGTGAGGGTCTAAACCATTGTTGTTACCCTTCCTCCCTCAGTCTTTGCTTTGAGGTCTCTGTTGTGGGTGTTGGGTTCAACTGTGTTATATGCTGACCCCTCATGTGAGACTGTGGGCCATATAGGGAGTGCTAGCCGTCTGAATTCTTCCCTCTCCTGTGATTACAGTAGCTCCTGACTGTGGGAGCTCCAAGCTACAGTCTGCATCTTCTGGCACATGACCTGCATCTCCTCCCTTCCCCTTTCCCTCTTCCCCCACTCGCCCAATTTGCCCACCATTAGATGATTTTATTTACATGTGTTTTGGCTTGCCTGTGTGCCATGCAGGGAGTCGTTTGTGGAATTATAGCAGTTCAATTTGTTGTAAATTCCAGGGGAGATTTCAAAAGGCTCTTCTCACACCACCATTTGTGGGATATAATCTTCCATAATGCTTTTATTTGACAGAAATCACTGCCTACCAGAAGTGGTGTGTGACACAGAGCATTGTCATGATGGAGGATGATATACAGCACACTTTAAAACACACCTACTCTCAACCATAGTTCACACCCGCCTGCACTGAACAAGTTGAAACTTGTCACACACTGTTACCAAGGTCAACATGCTGTTTCCTGTACTAAAGATCCCTCTATTTCCATTGGATGGCACTCAGCAGCAGCACTTATTGTATTTTTCAAACACAACATTAAGGCTTCATGTCACACTTGGCTTCTGATATTGTGATTTCTGTCAAATAAAAACTTTACAGTGTGTCTTCATCCACCTTGTTCACTGGATCTAGCACTGTGTGACTTCTGGCTCTTCCCCAAAGTCAAAATGACCATGAAAGGTAAACATTTTGAATTGAGACAGGCATGACAGCACAACTAAAGACACTTATGCAAGAGAACTTCCAGAACTGCTTCAGAAAGTGGTAAGAATGATGGTACAAGTATGTTCAAAGTGAGGGAGAGTATTTTGATGGGGATTAATGGTGATGTGTCTTTTACTGTAATACATTTTTTATGTAAATATTCAACATAATTTTCAATCACATCTGGTAGTCTCTGTGACCTCAAGTATTTTTCCTGAATGATCAGCATACAATAAGATTGAACCCAATGATCAGGACAGAGAATTCGGTCCACTATCTTTTTATGTTATTGCAACCTTGCCATTTATTGAAAGCTTTCCATAAAACTTAATGTATTTGATTGATCCAATTCATTTAGCATTCCAATTGTTCATACAATTGCCTTTTTGTATTTGGAATGCATTTGCAGTTGGCAATCATGATGTTTTTAAAGTTATTGTTTTCAAGGTAATCTATTCTGATATTTTTGACTCAGAACAATCTTAATTTATCAGGACAAGTGCAACCCTGAAGGTGCAAAAATATGTTTTGAAAGAATTAACTAATGTAAATTGCACATCTAATACTAGTGGTACTATATTTTACTTTATTGTTTTTGATAGGTGTATGATAAAATTTAAGAATATTCCAAAGCTATGATTTATAAATGATTTCTTATGACATTCTCAAAGAATGACTTTTGTTCCATTTAGTTATTTCAAGATACATGCACAGGTTAGTACTGAACTAATGTTGTGTGCAACAAACTTACTCATACTTAATATGCTAAGTTTCTGTTCAGTCACAATTTTACTTGTAAACAAGAATTGTCTTAGGTCCTTTTCCACTATTCCCAAAATTTTAACGTTTCAAGCAGGGTCTAATTAAAAACAAAGTTATTAGTTAGTGAATATAATTGAGGTATGTATTTCAGAATAAACATTTACTTAAATATAAAGAACTCATCAGTTAATTATGTATAAGAAAATTAGTAACTTGGATGTGTGTTATTTTTTTTTTTTGGAACCTGTCTAAATACAAAACACTCCTGCAAACAAATATAGCCTGCCCTATTCTATTGAAATATTTTGATGTTTTATTTTATACAAATTATTTTTCTGAATTCAAAAATATAATTTAAAAAGAAAAAAATGCACATCACCCAATTTTTGGAAAAAGCTTGCTTTCAGAACTGTATGTAACCAATCTGTAAACTTCATAACACTTCCTATATAGGTTTTACTCTTAAGCTTTACTCTGAGAAGTGTAGTTAAGGAAAACAAACAAACAAACAAAAAAGCACTCTCTGGAGAAACTTTTGGTCTAAGTTCCAAAGGCAAATATTTTGAATTGACACAGGCATGACAGCACAACTAAAGACACTTACGGAAGAGAATTTCCAGAACTGCTTCAGAAAGTGGCAAGATTGATAGGATAAGTCTGTTCAAAGTGAAGGGGAGTATTTCAATTGTTTTGTTTAGATGTACCATACCCTGTCTTTTTCCCCACTGATCAGATATATTACTAAGCATGTCTTGGATTCATATGAATTTAAAATTTGTCTTTCAATTCTCTCTATTAAAAAATAATAAAAAAAATCATGTTTCAACCTATGGATGAAAAGTATGGGTGTAATTATTAATTGGTTAACTTGATGGCTATATTCTTTGAATAGAGAACCTCTCTGATGTAATAACTTTTCTTTCAACAATCCCTGGCAGGCACCATGTTATGTATGTCTCCTCAAGTATGAAATACAATGAGAAAAATAAGACATTTTATGGACAACTGCTAACCTTTATATATTCTAGTTTGGCTCCTTTTTCTGATATGCTAGATCATTGCATTATAAAATGCAAGGAAAGGTGTATGAGGTCATTTTCTAAGTAAGTACTTGCAGTATTGCAGTATCTCTGCATTCAATTTTGTGATGTTTCAAGAATATGTTTTTTTTTTTTTTTATAAAGTAAAGTCAGCACATTTGAGGTAACAGATGTCAGAAACTATCAAGGCCATTACAAACTAATTATTTACCAATACATCATCTTAAAGGCAAAGTATTCAGAAAAATTATGGCTTTCTATATTACTCATTGCAGGCAGTAGAAATTTGTTTGAGACCCAAGAACTCAAGTGTTGTTGTTGGTGTTTTTTTTCCAATCCTTCTTGCCCCACTTAGCATTGAGTCAGACAGTAAGACATCTGCTTCCAGCTACATGGAAGATGAACACAGAAAATTCTATTGACTTTTTATGTCTAATGTATGTACCCTAGAAAAATTTTTAAAGATTGTTGAAAAAAAAAAAATATATATATATATATATATATATATATTTACAAGAAGTCGAGTACAGTATTAGGAATAGACAGAGTGGAAATGTAATAGCTGTGTGCAATGTCAGAGGGGTAGTAGATGGGGAGAGGGGGGTTATCACTGTGTGACGGATATAAATGATAAATGCCTAACTATTACATTGTTTTCTACACCTGAAACTAATTTTAAAAAAAGAAAAAAAAAATACAATACACACCAGAATTACATTAGGTCCTCCCTCAAAATTTAGAATGGTTTTGTATTTCATCTTTTCCAAAACACATACAGTAATGCAATTGAGTGCATATGATCATTACTACAACTTGGATTTTTAATCTTGAGATTCTAGTGGTTCAAAATTAATAGGCTGTACTTCTTAGGCATAACGGTCTAGAGACAAGAGGATACACCTATATGGAAGAAACTGCAAGAACTTAACTTATGGTCAAAACATACCTCAACTTTTAGAGTTATATTCTGTTTTATGCTGTTATACCTGGGTTCCATGTCCAAAGACTCTTTAGATTGATTGACCACCTAGAGTCCTGAACTGAAAAATAACCTTCAGCTATGTCATTAATCATGAGGAAAGGATATTATGATCAATTTGTAATTGACAAGGGTACAGGAAGGGGTAGCAAACTTTACTGTGCAGGTAATTTGCAATCCCTGCAATAGCAAATATGTAACCACTTCAAAGTGCCCTTGTTGGAGAAAGAGGGGAACTATAAGGGAAATAAGGGAACAGTCAAGAGGGGAAGGCAATGAGAAGTAAGAAAAAAAACAAAAAACATAAAACTTTATTTTCCATATCCTCCTTAAAACTTAAGAAAGTTTCTTTCCAACTATTACATCTGAACTAATTTAAAATACTTAAAAAAAATTCTGTTTAAAACAGAAACTGAGGACATCCTCAAAATGGCTGCATGAGGTGAGCCTCTGTAAAGCTCCCCTAGAATTTACAACTAATAGAACAACAATAACTCCACAAACGACTCCCTGCACAGCAGACAGGCAAGACGAAGAGGCCCACTACTGAATTCACCAAAAGGTGGGCGAATTGCACGAGCGGGGGAGGAGGGAAGGGAGAAGTGCGGAGACGGAACCGTGCGGGTATAGGACGCAGACCTAGCTCAGTGCTCCAAGCTCGCTACATCCCAGAACTACTGCAGGTGCGGGAGAGGGAAGAACTCAGACTGCTAGGGCTCCGCTTTTGGCCCACAGGGCTGAAGGGGCAGCATATAACATGGCTGTAACCAACGCTCATGGCAAAGACCTCAGAGCAAAGACAAAGGGAAGAAGGCTGCAAATGGTGGTTTAAGCCCTCACTGCCAAGCAGAGAACAGAAGCCTTAGGCACTGAGACTAGCCGCCTCCTCCCTACCCTCCCACAGCTCGCCCCACCCCAACCTGGCTGGTTCTAGAAGCAGAACAATAGCAGTGTCAGATCAAAAGAACAGAATATTTGCTGTTCTGAGAACTGTGGAACACAGACACAGATTCGCAGCCCAACTAGTTCCGGCAGAGGGGAAGGAACTGTGGAAGCAGGACCGGCTGTGGTGATGGTCGCTGAAATTGCCTGGGCCACCTCTCACAACTTAACCCGCCCCTGGCCCCACCAACCTGGGCGGATCCCTGCAGGAGTAAACAGAACTGCTGAAACATACAAGCTCTGAATCTGGTGCAGAAAGCAGCTTTGGAACTTCAAAAGCTCTCCGCATACCCACATGGATACTGCGCCCTGTGACCCAAGCAAACTAAAAACAGAGGATGACCCCGTCTCCCAGGGAACCCCCTATTGGTTGAGAAGCTGGAATAGTGCAGAGAAAACATAGGACTATAGTGTGAGAGAGAGAAAAAGGCTTCAGTCGGAGAGAAAATAAAACATTCAACCAACAAGTACTGGAAAACAAAAGAAAGACCTCTTCCTATCAACCTGTTGCAGAGGCCACTCCTGTAGATGTCTAGGAAGAAAAAAAAATCAGTAATTGCCATGAATAACCAAGGCAACAAGACAGCTCAGAAAAAAAGTGAAAAGTCTCCAGAAAAGGAACTTAAAGATATGGAAATATGTGACTTAAACGACAGAGGATTCACGATTGCAGTTCTGAAAAAACTCAACGAGATGCAAGAAAACACAGAAAGGAAGTTTAATGAACTCAGAAACGCAATCAAAGAACAACATGAGCATTTTACGAAAGAGATTGAAATTTTAAAAAAGAACCAAACATAATTTCTGGAGATTAAGAACTCAATGGAAGAAATTAAGAATGAAATAACCAGCTTAGGTAGTAGAGTTGACCAGATGGAGGAAAGAATCAGTGACATCGAAGATAGAAACCTGGAAATTACACAGATGGAAGAAAAAGGAAACGTGAGACATAAAAGAAATGTAAGGACTGTACAAGAACATTCTGACTCCATCAGAAAGAGCAATATAAGAATAATGGGCATACCAGGGGGAGAAGAAAGAGAGAAGGGAACAGAGAATACATTCAAACAAATTTTTGATGAGAACTTCCCAAACTTGTGGACAGAGCTGGATCCTCGAATCCAAGAAGCAAATAGAACACCTAATTACCTCAATCCCAATAGGCCTTCTCCAATGCACATTGTATTGAAGCTGACAAAATCAATGACAAAGAAAGAATCCTCAAGGCAGCCAGGGAACAGAAGACGGTAACCTACAAAGGAAAGCCCATTAGATTATCATCAGATTTTTCAGCAGAAACTCTACAAGCCAGGAGGCAGTGGAACCAAATATTCAAACTATTGAAAGAGAGAAATTATGAGCCAAGAATGATGTATCCAGCAAAGATATCCTTTAGATATGAAGGAGGAATGAAGACCTTTCCAGACATAGAGAAGCTGAGGGAATTTTCTAATACACAAACTGCACTACAAGAAATACTAAAGGAGGCTTTTCGACCACCATCAATAGGAACAATTTGTGGCAACCGAAACATAAAAAGGGGGAGAGTAAAGGCCTGAACCGGAATATGGGAATGGAGAAAGTAAGCATGCTAAAGAAAATGGAATACTCTAAATATCAAACTTTCTTTTACTTAAATTAAGGGTAAACACTCAAGAAAAATCCAGAACTGAAATATATACTGTAATAAAAGAAGAAACAGAGGGAAACTTCATAGAATACCACTGTATAGAAATATTAGACAACAACAAAAAGGCAAAGAAACAATGGAGACACAGTGTCATGTGGGGTGTCTGGCGTGGTCTCTGGTCCCGCTCCCCACACAAGAACGCAGGACATGGTGAGGCCAAAAAGGAACACCCACGGAGCCATAGGTAGGGGAGTCATACCACTATACTCTCACAGGCGGCTGGGTTGGAGACACAGGAACCAGGAGCAACACAATTCTCAACCCTCACTGTGCCGCTTGCAGACGCAGCCACCATCTTCTTGCTAGCTCCCCCATTTTTCTCTTTGCTACTAACCTAGCCACGGCAGTTATATTCATGGCTAATGGCTCACTGGTTACAGCTGACGGCCAACTAGCCACAGCTGCTGGCCATTTGATCACAGTCGATGGCCATTTACTACCTGAGCCAGCACCTTTCTATGTGAGGCCGAGAGCCTGGAAACTGCTTTTTGGGGCTCTGTCCCCACACTCCACCCCTACAGGGTCTCGCCTCACAATCTACGCGACAAGCGTCTTCCGCGAGGGGCCCTGTGCGAGGAGCCTGGAGGTGAATGCTATTTCCTGGACACAGCCAAGCTCTCTGGTCACAGCCAGGGTTTCTCAGGGCACCACCAGTACTTTTGGGCACAGCCAGACTTCCTGGACTTCTTAGGGTACCACTAGTCTCCCCGGGCACACGAGGGCCTCTCAGGGCACTGCCACTCTCTCTGGACACAGCCAGACCTCCTGGACTCAGCCAGGGCTCTCAGGGCACTGCCACTCTCTCTGGACACAGCCAGACTTCCTGGACACAGCCAGGGCTCTCAGGGCACTGCCACTCTCTCTGGACACAGCCAGACTTCCTGGACACAGCCAGGGCTCTCAGGGCACTGCCACTCTCTCTGGGCCTCTCAGGTCCCGTGCTGGAACAACAGCGGCTCACAGTCAAGGTGCTTACATATTCTCTATGGCGGCCGGTCAAGACACAAAAGCAAATATCCGCCAGTTCCACTACATAGTGGTATGTTAACAAACAGTCAAGTGGTCCATTAAATTAGGGATGGAAGGCAATTCCCCATAATCCATAGTCATTCGCCAGGGCTGTCCTGGGAGTGAGGGATGACCTTGACCTCACCCTCATCTCCCACGAAGGACTCAGCACAAGTTTCCTCCTGGGACTACAAGTCCTGCATCCGGGCTGCCTCAGCAAGCACTTCCCAGCTCACAGGGCTGCAAGGACCTTCGCTTTCTCTGGCCTCTGCTGGTTGGGGAATCATCCACGTCTTCCCACCCCTCCATGGGGTCCAGCTCTCAGGCAGCTGCTGCTCCTGGTCTTCCTGCAACTGAGTGTTCATAGGCACAAACTGCTCCACCGCCCTTCGGAGAGCTTTGGCCGACACCGTACCCTGCTCGCTGCACCATATGTAGTGCAGGGGATCCTGCCGATTACGCCAAGTGTCGTGCGGGGTGTCTGGCGGGGTCTCTGGTCCCGCTCCCCACACAAGAACGCAGGACATAGTGAGGCCAAAAAGGAACACCCACGGAGCCATAGGTAGGGGAGTCATACCACTATACTCTCACAGGCGGCTGGGTTGGAGACACAGGAACCAGGAGCAACACAATTCTCAACCCTCACTGTGCCGCTTGCAGACGCAGCCACCATCTTCTTGCTAGCTCCCCCTTTTTTCTCTTTGCTACTAGCCTAGCCACGGCAATTATATTCATGGCTAATGGCTCACTGGTTACAGCTGACGGCCAACTAGCCACAACTGCTGGCCATTTGATCACAGTCGATGGCCATTTACTACCTGAGCCAGCACTTTTCTATGTGAGGCCGAGAGCCTGGAAACTGCTTTTTGGGGCTCTGTCCCCACACACAGCCTTACCAGAAAACTAAAGATAGAATGACAGGAAATCCTCACATATCAATAATCACCCTAAATCTAAATGGACTGAACTTACCAACAAAAAGGCACAGAGTAGCAAATTGGATCAAAAAACTAAACCCAATCATATACTGTCTCCAAGAGACACATCTTAGCTACTAGGACAAGCATAGACTCAAAGTGAAAGGGTGGAAATTGACACTCCAAGCAAATGGTACACAGAAAAAATCAGGTTTAGCCAAATGATATCAGATGAAACAGACTTCAGGGTGAAAACGATAACAAAAGACAATGATGGACATTTTATAATGGTAAAGTGGACTATACAACAAGAAGACATATCAGCATCAATATTTAGGCCCCCAATCAGGGAGCACAGAAATATACCAAGCAGCTACTATCAGAACTAAAGGGAGAAATTCACCAAAACCCAATCATACTAGGGGACCTAAATACATCACTGACAGCTATGGACAGATCATCCAAACAAAAAATAAATAACGAAATACCAGCCCTAAATGACACATTGGATGAAATGGACATAATTGACATATATAGAGCACTTCATCCTAAAACATCAGATTATACATTCTTTTCTAGTGTACATGGAACATTCTCAAGGATAGACCATATATGGGGACATCAATTCAGCCTCAGCAAATTTAAGAAGATTGAAATCATACCAAGCATATTCTCTGATCACAAGCCTTTCAAATTGGATAGCAGTGGCAAAAAGAAAGCAGGAAAAAATACAAATGCATGGAGATTAAACAACCTACTTTTAAAGAATGACTGGGTCAAAAAAGAAATTAGAGGAGAGATCAAAAGATACATAGAAACAAATGAAAATACTTCCTACCAAAATTTTTGGGATGCAGCGAAATCAGTTTTAAGAGGGAAATTTACATCATTACAGGCCTATCTCAAGAAACAAGAAAAATCCCAAATAAATAACCTCATGTTACAACTTAAAGAACTAGAAAAAGAAGAACAAGTGAAACCCACGGTCAGCAGAAGAAAGGAAATAACAAAAATCAGAGCAGAACTAAATGAAATAGAGAACAAAAAGACAATAGAAAAAAATAATGTGAAAATAAGCCGGTCCTTTGAAAAGATTAACAAAATTGACAAACCGTTGGCTAGACTCACCAAGATAAAAAGAGAGAAGACAACTAATTCACAAAATCAGAAATGAAAAATGGAACGTTATCACAGACACCGCAGAAATACAAAGGATCATTCAAGAATACTATGAAGGACACTATGCCACCAAATTCATGAACCTAGAAGAAATGGACAAGTTCTTAGAAACATATAGCCTTCCTAGGCTGAACCATGAAGAATTAGAAAATCTATACAGACCGATCACCAGTAATGAAATTGAATCAGTCATCCAAAACCTTCCCAAAAGCAAAAGTCCGGGACCAGATGGCTTCACTAGTGAATTCTACCAAACCTTCAAAGAGGATCTAATACCAATCCTGCTCAAACTCTTCCAAAAAATTGAAGAAGAGACAGTACTCCCTAACTCATTTTGTGAGGCCCACATTACCCTGACACCAAAACCTGGTAAGGACAACACAAACAAAAGAAAAGTACAGACCAATATCTCTGATGAATACAGAAGCAGAAATCCTAAACAAAATTTTAGCAAATCGAATATAACAATGCATTAAAAAGATCATTCATCACGACCAAGTGGGGTTCATCCCCGGGACACAAGGATGGTTCAAACTCCACAAATCCATCAATGTGATACATCACATAAACAAAATAAAGGACAAAAATCATATGATTATATCAATTGATGCAGATAAAGCATTTGACAAGATACAACATCCGTTTTTGATTAAAACAATAATAAAATAGGTATAGGAGGAAAATACCTTAACATAATAAAGACCAGATATGACAAGCCCTCAGCTAATCTCAACATTAATGGTGAAAAACTGAAGCCCTTTGCTCTACATTCAGGAACACGACAGGGCTGTCCCCTATTACCTCTGCATTTCAACATAGTGTTGGAAGTCCTTTCCAGAGCAATCAGGGAAGAGAAAGAAATAAAAGGAATCTACAATGGGAATGAAATAGTTACTTACCACTCTTTGCAGATGACCTGATGCTATATATAGACAACCCTAAAGACTCCACCAAAAAACTCTTAGAAACAATCAACGAATACAGTAAAGTTGCTGGCTACAAAATCAATGTACAAAAGTCCATTGCATTCCTATATACTAACAATGAAATCTCAAAAAAAGAAATAAAAAAATAATTCCTTTTGCAATTGCATCAAAAAGAATTAAATAACTAGGAATAAACTTAACCAAGGATGTGAAGGACCTATATGCTGAAAACTATAAGACATTTTTGGAAGAAATTGAAGAAGACACAAAGAAATGGAAAGACATTCTGTGCTCATGGATTGGAAGAATTAACATAGTTAAAATGGCCATATTACGCAAAGCAATATATAGATTTAATGCAACCCCTTCAAAATCCCAATGGCATTTTTTAAAGAAATAGAACAAAAAATCATCAGATTTGTTTGGAATCACAAAAGACCCCGAATAGCAAAAGCCATCTTAAGAAAAAAAAAAAAAAAAACAATACTGGAGGTATCACACTCCCTGACTTTAGCTTGTACTACAGTGCTACAATAATCAAAACAGCATGGTTTTTGCAGAAAAACTGATACATAGACCAATGGGATAGAATTGAAAACCCAGAAATAAAACCACATAAATATGGACAGATATTTTTGACAAAGAAGCTAAAAACATACAGTGGAAGAAAGACAGCCTCTTCAATAAATGGTGCTGGGAGAATTGGAAAGCCACGTGCAAAAGAATGAAACTAGACTGCTATCTTTCACCATGTACCAAAATGAATTCAAACTGGATCAAAGATTTAAGCATAATACCTGACACAATAAACTGCATAAAAGAAAACATACGTACTAAACTTAGGGACCTTGGGTTCAAAGAGCATTTTATGAATTTGATTCCAAAGGCCATTGAAGTAAAAGCAAAAATAAACGAATGAGACTATATGAAACCTAAAAGCTTCTGCACAGCAAAAGAAACCATCGACAAAATAAAGAGGCAACCAACTGAATGGGAGAAGATTTTTGCAAACAGTGCCTCTGATAAGGTGCTAATATCCAAAATGTACAAGGAACTCATGAAGCTCAACAACAAAAAAACAAGCAACCCAATTGAAAAATGGGCAGAGAACCTGAAGAGATATTTCTCCAAAGAGGACATACAAATGGAAAATAGACATATGAAAAAATGCTCAACATCACTAATCATCAGAGAAATGTAAATAAAACCCACAATGAGATATCACCTCACCCCAGTCAGAATGGCTATCATCAACAAGACAAATAGTTACAAGTGTTGGAGAGGCTGTGGAGAAAATGGAACCGTCATACACTGTTGGTGGGAATGCAGACTGGTGTAGTCGTTATGGAAGGCAGTGTGAAGTTTCCTCAAAAAATTACGAATAGAATTACCATATTACCCAGCAATCCCTCTCCTGGGTATCTACCCAAAAAATCTGAAAACATCTTCACATAAAGACTCCTGTGCTCCAATGTTCATTGCAGCTTTGCTTCCGGTGGCCAAGACATGGAAACAACCAAAATGTTCTTCTATAGATGAATAGATAAAGAAGTTGTGGTATATATACAAAATGGAATACTATTTGGCAGTAAGAAAAGATGATATAGGAACATTTGTGACATCATGGATGGATCTTGAGCATGGTGCTCAAGCTCAAATGCTAAGCGAAATAAGTCAGACTGAAAAAGCAGAGAACCATATGATTTCAGTGATATGTGGTATATAAACCAAAAACAACAAAAGGACAATACAAACTAATGAGAAAGAAGAACTCATAGACACAGACAATAGTTTAGTGGTTATCAGAGGGTAAGGGGGATGGGGGGTGGGAGATGAGGGTAAGGGGGATATATGGTGATGCTAGGAGAACTGACTCCAGGGGGTGAACACACAATGGGATTTATAGATGATGTAATACATAATTGTACCCCTGAAACCTATGCAATTTTACTAACAATTGTCACCCCAATAAATTAAAAAAAGAAAACAAAACAAAACAAAAAAAACCATAAAATAATTAGGAAAAACAAAACTACGTTTTGTCATTCAGGAAGGAAATGGCTTAGTAGTTAAATTTCATAATTTTTTAAATGAGTTAAAAATATATACGTGTGTTTGTGTGTGTGTGTGTGTATACATATTCATATATAAAATAACCTCTTTCTAAGATGCAGTGTTACTTATGTGCAGTATTGCTCATATTAGAAAAATGAAAAACAAAAATCAAACAAACAAACAAACAAAAAATCCTAACCTTCTGTTGCCTAAAAATTAGAAATGTCTACTACACTTCTTTGAACTCTGAGCCTACTGGATTATTTCTACAGAAAGGTTAGGTTGCTTAATAGTGGAAAACTTGCCTAAACTGAAAATTCACATTAAAGATTATCAAAATTGATTGGCCACAGTTTAGTGAACATATGGCCTCCTGTAAATCTGCTTTCTCCCTCTCTAACACATCGACAAAAGCCAAAAATAGATGGCAAGAGAAGTCATATACAACAGATTTTTTTGTCACTGGTCAAACAATAGCAGCTGTCACATGAAGTTAGATATGCTAAACAAAAAAATATATATATATATGTTTATTTTTTTCCCGTGGCAGCCTAAGCAAAGGAAGTCAGACAAAGTAATGAACCATATGATTTCACTGACATGTGGTATATAAAACTGAAAACAACAAAAGAACAAAACAAACAAATGAAGAAAGAAAATCTCATAGACAGACAATAGTTTAAAGGTTACCAGGGGGTAAGGGAGGAAGGGGGTGGTAAATGAGGATAAAAGGGATCAAATATATGGTGATGGAAGGAGAACTGACTCTGGGTAGTGAACACATAACGTGAGTATGTGTATATATATATATATATATAATGTATTACAGAATTGTACACCTGAAACCTATGTAACTTTACTAACAATTGTCACCCCAATACACTTGATTACATTTTTTCCCCTATTTTAGATATACTTCTATGAAGTCTGAATAACTACCTTTTCTAGTCTATGTTTCCCACCCCCCATCACTTTATTATGAATGTTTCCTAATATATACAAAGTTAAAAGAATTTTACAGTGAAAACCCATATACCCACGACCTAGTTGTAAACTCTACCATTAACATTCTACTAGTCTTGCTGAAATCACATATCTGTACATTACTCCTTCATTAATCCATCTTACCTCTTTCATGCCTTTAAAAGTATATTGTAGGAATTAACCAATTTCCACCTAAAAACTTCAGTTCAATATTTACTTTACTCTTGTGATGTAAAATTTATATACAATAATATGTAAAATCTTCAGTGCACATTTTCTGTGTTTTTACTTATTTTAGTTATTATTGAATATAGTCAATAATATTATAACTGTGTACATTGTTTGTATGGGTAATAAACTTATTGGGGTTATCACTTTGTGAGGTACATGAATATCTAATCATTGTATTGTTTTGTAAACCTTAAACTAATTTAAAAAGTCAATGCCAATCTCAATCAAAATTCCAAGAAAGACAAAAATAGGAAAATAGAACAAAGTCAATAAATGAAGAACATTAAGAATTATAGTAGATATCAATAAAAATATAGAAATAACCACTTTTAACATCAATGGATGGTAACCACTGAAATCAACGAGACTGTTAGAGTATTTAAAAAATAATAAGAAAACATAACTTTATGATGTCTACAGGAAACCCATTTTAAATATAAAGACACATATTGTTATCACTCAGCAGCCTAACCGTCTGTCCCCTCATGCCTATCCCTAAAGAAAGAAGAGTCTGTGAGACTGTTCCTTTCAGGGACTTTGCTTCACCTTTGTGCTTACACTTTATGTCTCTCTGTTTGGCCCCCAAAAGATGGTTGGTCAGCCAATGACGGGTAAGATTCCTCACGGGAGGAACAACCCAAGCTAAGCGGAGCCATGTGGGGAACACCAGGTTCCCCCAGGAGAACTCACAGGGTCAATAGGGGTGGGCACAGCCCCCATGTTCCCCTGGCTAAGGAGAGCTTCTGCCTGTGTGGCTATATTCCTTCCCACAACCTGCTTGGGAAGTGAGCCAATGATGTAATAACATCAGTTATCCTTCCATTCTTAATAATAAGTTTTAGCATAAAGGATTTGTTCCTGGGGAGGCATATATCATAATTGTTAAGACATCATGGGACTTTCTATTCCGGCTGTTTGCAGGCAAGTGTGATTGATTTGAATCAGTTTTCTGGTATAATGTATGAAACTCACAGACCGTGGAGAAAACAATGCTACTTCCTTGTGTGTTCATTAATAAAAGCCAGAAGGCGTGCCAATTCGGGGCTCTCAGTCCTTTGAGGCTGGGAGACACTTGGCCCCCTGTTTCACAATTTTCTTGATTTCTGTTTCTTTTTTAACCCTTCACCACCCCTTCTCATTCTCTCACTGCCTGTGTTGTGCTGGACGCGACAACATATGTAGATTAAAATTAAGTAGATGGTGAAAGATATACCATGCTGACACTAAGCAACAGAAAGCAGATGTAGCTATCTTAATTTCATACAGAGAAGACTTCACAGTAAGGAAAATTATCAGAGGTAGAGGCATTGCATAATGACAGAGGGGTCAATTCACTAAGAAGACATAAACAAATTTTAACATAAATGCACTTAAACAATGAGAACATCAAAATATAGGAGGTAAATACTGATAGAAATAAAAACAGAATTAAATTTATCCACTATCATATTTGGACAATTCAACACCTTTCTATCAGAAATGAACAGATTCTAGTAGGCAGAAAATCAGTAAGGACATAGTTGAACTGAACAGCACCATCAATCAACTGGATGCAACTAACATCTAGATTTCTTTATTTAAAAAATTGCAGAATACATGTTTTTCTCTAGCTCAATGGAACATTCACCAAGGTAGAACACATCCTGAGACATAAAACACACCTTAACAAATTTAAAAGAACAGAAATCATATGTTTTCTCTCAGAACACAATGGTAAGAAACTCCATTTTCTTTTCCATTAAGATCAGGAAAAAGGCAAGAATGTCTCCTCCCACCACTTTTCAGCATCATATTGAATGTCCTAGCTAATGCAACAAAACAAGAAGAGAAAATATAAGGTATGCAAATTGAGAAGGAACAAATAATACTCTTTGCAGGTGACATGATTGGTGATGGAGAAAATCCTGAAGAATTGACAAAAAATTCTGAAAAAATCAGCAATTATAACAAGGTTGCAGAATACCTGGCTAATATACAAAAATCAATCACTTTCTGCTATTGTCTAAATGTTTCTGTTCCAAAACTCACTTATTCAAATTATAACCCCTAAGGTGTCTTCTGGAGGGGATTATGGTGTTTTCTGGAGGGGATTATGTCATAAGGACAGAGCCCTCATGGAAAGGATTAGTGCTTTAAAAATGAGGGTCCAGAGAGCTTGCTTGGCCCTTCTGCCATGTGAGGGCACAATGAGAAGACTACAAATCAGAAGAAGATCCTCACTTGGCCATGCTGACCCTGTGATCTCAGATTTCCAATATGCAGAACTGTGAGCAATAAATTCCTGTTTTTTTATAAGCCACCAAGTCTCTGTATGTTTTTATACCAGCCCTAACAGACCTTAACACACTTTTCTACATGTGTATCTGAAATGAACAAACGAAAATTAAAACTTAAAATTCAATACTATTTACACCATCACAAAATATATTGAAATACTCACGTGTAAATCTAACAAAAGGTGTACAATTATATGAGGGAAACAAAAAAAACTTATGGAAGAAAACTGGATGACATCATAGAAATGGCAGCATGAGGTGAGTCTCCAGAAATGTCCCCTGGAATTTACAACAAATTGAACAACTATAATTCCACTTGCAGCAGGGACTCCCTGTGCAGCAGACAGGTAAGACAAAGAAACATGCAACTGAAATCATATAAAAGTGGGCAAATTGGGCAAGTGGGGGAGGAGGGAAGCAGGAAGTGTGGAGATGTGACTCGCGTGGGTGTTGGATGCAGACCTAGCTCAGAGTTGCAAGCTCCCTGAACTCTGGACCTACTGCAGCCATGGGACAGAGAAGAATTTGGACTGCTAAGGCTCCCCTTGTGGCTCACAGTCCCGCCTGCATATAACATGGCTGAACTAAAAGCTCATGGCAGAGACCTTGGAGCAATGACTGAGGGAAGAAAGGTGAAAACAGTGGGTTAAGACCTCAATGCCAAGCAGAGGAAGGAAGGCATAGGCACAGATCATAGCCAACCTTTTTCTACCCTCCCAGAGCTCGCAACAACACCACCTCCTCAGTGCTAGAAGCAGAAAGGAAGCAGTGCCAGATCAAAGAACAGAATATTTGCAGTTCTGAGAACTGCAAACCTCAGCCATGGAATCGCAGTCTAACTAGTTCTGGCAAAGGGGAGGGAACCCGGGAGCCGGTGCTTGTGGTCGCTGCCTTTGCTCACAGACACCTCTCACCGCCCACCCCGCCTTCAACCCCACATATCTGGGCGGATACTGGCAGGGATAAACACAGCTGATGAAACACACAGGCTCTCCATATCCACCAACAAAGGTGATGCCCTGAGACCCAGGCAACCTGCTCACATAGGAGAAGCCCCCCTTCCAGGGAATTGCCCCATTATGTGAGAAGCCAGAACAGTGCAGAGAAAAAAAAATAACACTACAGTATGAGAGAGAATTAAAGGCTGCAGTTGGAAAGGATATAAAGCATTCTACCAACACCTCCTGGAAAGCAAAGGAGAGACCTCTTCCTACCAAATGTTGCAGAACCAACTCCTGCAGATGCCTAGGAAGAGAAATAACAATTCACTAATTGCCATGAATAACCAAGTTAACAAGGCAGCTCACAAAGAAAATGAAGTCTCCAGAAAATGAACTCAATACATGAAAACATGTTACCTAAATAACAGAGAATTCAAGATTGCAGTTCTGAAAAAACTCAAGGAGCTGCAAGAAAAACACAGAAAGGCAGTTTAATGAACTAAAAAACACAAGCAAAGAACAAAATGAACATTTTACCAAAGAGATTGAAAGTTTAACAAAGAACTGATTAGAATTTCTGGAGAATAGGAACTCAATAAAAGAAATGAAAAATGAAATGGCCAGCTAAGGTAATAGAGCTGACCAGATGGAGGAAAGAATCAGTGACATCAAAGATAGTAATCTGGAAATGACACAGATCAAAGAAGAGACAGACTTGACAGTTAAATGAAAGAACTCTACAAGAACTTCCTGACTCCATCAGAAAGATCAATACAAGAATAATGGGCATACCAGAAGGAGAAGAAAGGGAGAAGAGAACAGAGAGTATATTAAAAAAAAATAAAAATAAAAAAAAAAATAAAGGCAACGAGAATTTCCCAAAGTTGAGGAAAGAACTCGGTCCTCAAATCCAAGAATCAAATAGAACACCTAATTACCTCAACCTCAACAGGCCTCCACCAAGGCACATTTTATTGAAGCTGTCAAATATTAATGACAAAGAAAGAATCCTCAAGCCAGACGGAGAAAAGTAGATGGTAACCTACAAAGGAAAGCCAATTAGGTTATCATCAGATTTTTCTGCAGAGACACTTCAAGCCAGGAGGGGCTGGAATCAAATACTCAAACTCTTGAAAAAGAGAAATTATCAGGCAAGAATAATGTATCCAGTAAAGATACCCTTTAGATATGAAGGAAGAATAAAGACCTTTCCAGACATGCAAAAGCTGTGGGAATTTTCTAACACACGACCTGCACTACATGAAATACTGAAGGAGGCTATTTGACGAGCATTAGTAGGGATAATTTGTGACAACAAAGACATAAAAGGACAAAAGTAAAATCTGAACCAGTGTAAGGGAATGGAAAATGGAATACTCTAATATGAAACTTTCTTTTACATAAACTTAATAGTAACCACTGAA